>NW_015151233.1:176114-177469 GCF_000732505.1 Cyprinodon variegatus | reverse complement strand
AAATTGTAATAAAAAAACTGAATAAACTGTAACCTAAATGTTTTTAAAACTAATTTTAATTTTACTCAAGCATCCTTTATCAACAAGAATGGATACAGTATAAGGTGCTTCAGTTAAAAGTTTGGTTAGTCGCTCTGATACAGTGGTTATTGTCTTTATTTATTTTAAAATCTCTGGGAACTCTTTCAGGAATATTTGCTGTCATTTGAGAAGTCAGGAGTGACGAGTCCTCCTCCATTTTAAAACAGTCTGTTCTGATTGAGAAAACTGGGAGGTGTGGTAACTGGAAGGTTCATTCTCCGATAAAATCAGAATCTCATTGTTTTCACCAAGCCATGTCTGTCTTAGGAACATAAAATCAATATTTTGCTGAATAGTTTAGTCATTGACTAAAAAATTATTTTCCTGACATAGGTCTCATTTTAATTAAAGCTAGTTTAAATGCCTTGGTTGATATAATCTCTCTAGTTGTTGGCCGAGCTTCACACTGTATAGTTTTCAAGGGCATATCACTAAAAAGTGATTGGAAGGTCCTGATTGCAGCACTGCTATCTTTCTTTGCATGGTGAGGAGACAGAGCTGAAGGTGGGGAAGATTTCAACATTCAGGTAGTGGTTAGCTGCAAAGACGAGGTGAGGAGTAAGTTTTGGTGGGATGGGGGGAGGTTATAAATTTTCATGTTGGGGGGACAGATTGAGCTGTAGTGTTAGACTGGATACAGGAGATGATTATGTGGAGGGCTTGTGGGGGTCCAGTTGGAGGGAGATCGTGCTGTTGGGACCACACACTGGTTTGTTGAGGTCACTGTTCTCCAAAGCGATGAAAGATGTGACATATATTTCCCCATTAGCTCATCGACCATTTTGACAAGATCAACACATGCGCAGGACAATTCATACATACCCAGTATAGCTCAAATATAAACACATGATTTGCACATGTATAGCACACAACCCCCAAATGTATTTATAGGGCATACACAAACGCATATGAACATGCTCATGGGATTGGGGTATCTGTGAATTATTGCCCACGTAGGGTAGGTTTTTGTGACTGGCTACAGCAAGGGCAATAATTGATTGGTTTCAAATTACTGCCTGCGAAAAAAAAAATGTATGTTTGTATTGAGTCAAGTGAGGAGAGTCTCAGAACTCCTCACACAAATGCAGTGACCTTCTCACAGGTCTGTGAAGGTTTTGTAGTTGTATTCTTGTTTTTTGTATTTCATTTATGGATAATGTAGAAACAAATTTGTGAATCTTGTCTTGTGCACATGTACTGTAATTCTTGTGGTAATATTTGAAAACTCTAAGCCCTGTGTGGCTCGTCCTGAGCATGGGTGTCAGGTCTTCTTA
>NW_015151233.1:150595-175226 GCF_000732505.1 Cyprinodon variegatus | reverse complement strand
AATAAACTGTAACCTAAATGTTTTTAAAACTAATTTTGATTTTACTCAAGCATCCTTTATCAACAAGAATGAATACAGTATAAGTTGCTTCAATAAAGGTTTGGTTAGTTGCTCTGATACAGTGGTTTGTCTTTTTTTATTTTGATATAATCTTTTGATAGAACTCTTTCAGAATATTGGCTGTCATTTGAGAAGTCTGCATTTTAAGGTTAATCCAGAGAATACCTATAGGCGAGGGCAATAATCAAAGCTTCAGTTCACATCCAGCAACTTTGCACAGCTACTGAAGAGAAGTAGAGCCGCAACCAACAGTCTGATCAACTTAATGTGAGAGAAACTCCTTGAACTGCATGATGCCAGTCCTAATCACATCAAATTCTGACTAGTTTCCATGGTGCCTCTTGTTAAGAAATGTTTGTCATGATCTCAGCACTGAAGGCTGACTTAATCACTCATTTTTTTCACCTGCCTAATTCTGCCCAGTATCTCATTACTGCTCACCTGAACCACCTGCTCCCGCCTCTATTTATGCTGCCTGCTACAAGGAACTGCAGCATCTGGGACACAAGATGTGGCGCCCGCCACATCTTGTTGGCAGCCACCGGTTAGATCCTACCTTGTTCTCTGGGCATGGACTGAACTGAACTGTTAAATCAGGTTAGTGACTCACGCGTTCATAATCATCCATCCTTCAGATTATCGGGGTCACTGACCTGTGTTTCTCTCCTGCACAGTTTCCTGTCACTGCTACTGCAGATCCACAGTCTGTTTATTTTAATAAATGCTTTTTGAAGTTATTCCACTGTCTGCCTTGCCTTGAATACTGGGTCCTCTGTTCTAAGCTGTTAAAATATTAGAATTTTTGAAATTATAGCCTTATTGAATAATATATGGTAATATCTTATGACTGTTTGGAAGAAATTAACAAAGATAAAACAGCGACAGGAAGATAAAAGTGAGGTTGAAAAAACTTTGGCTGAACAGATCTGGGCATAAAATAAAGCAGAAAAAGTTGAGACAAAACCTTTTAATCTCTTTGAAGGAGTTAGAGAAAATCCCAGGCATAGACTTACCATTAAAAAATGAAGTAGAAGGCATAAAAAAAAAGAGAATTTCTATTCCAAAATTGTTTAAAAAGGCAACAAAAAAGTTCCTAAAATATGAGTGCCAATAGTATGAATTTCTCTGAATATCTTTATGAATGTGTGGACTGCACTCTTCATTTACCGTCCTCTTTTGAAGGCTGTAGGATGCTTTTTAGAGAGTTCATACTTGGCTGTCAAAGATCCAATTGCCTCTGACACAAGTTTCTTCTGTCTGGAGTCCCTTTCACAAATACAGCACATTGTTATTTTCTGACACTTTTGATCCATAAACGATCGAATTAACAAAAGGTTCTTAAATGGTTTTGTGATCAAAGTATTGAATAAAGATTGAATCAGTCATTGATTTTTATAAAAACAATATGAAGCATGGAAATAAATTTCAAAGCTAAATAAAAACAGGGAGTGAAAGTAGGAGAGTTTAAAGGTCTTACTTCTTGTTTGAAAAATTTACAGGAATATCTTTTGAGCAGTCTGATTGAGTCTCATCCAGAGAATAGTCCAGGTCCGGCTTTCCTGATCTGAAAACATTACATTTCAAACACAATCAAACTCTAATGTCTACAAAATAAAACCTGTACAACAACAGCACTGATTCTAAAGTTTGGTAAACAAAGATTAATCCAAAATTACTGAAGAAAAGAAAGAAGAATTTTAACAAAACTCTGAATAAACAGTAGCCTGTTTTTGAACTAATTTTGATTTTACTCAAGCATCCTTCATCAACAACAATGGATACAGAATAAGGTAGTTTTAAAAAGCAACAAAAAAGTTCCTGAAAAACGAGAGCCAATAGTTTTTTTGTGTGTATTTCGCTGAATATCTTTACGTATTAATGTGGGAACTGAACTTTTAATTTACTGTGCTCCTATAAAAGCTAAATGATGCTCAAGAGATTGTTCAGACTTGGCTGTCAAAGATCCAATGGCCTTTGACACCAGTTACTTCTGTCTGAAATCCCTTTCACAAATACAGGACACTGTTTTTTTTTCGGACAGTTTTAATCCATAAACGGCCGAGTCAACATTAGATTCTTAAATATTTTTGTGTTGAAAATATTCAACAAAGATTGTATCAGTCATTGATTTTATAAAAAAAAAGCATATGAAGCATGAAATCAAATATCAAGGCCGAATAAAAGAATTGTGTGATTAAAGGTGCCGTAGGAGATCTTGGAAAAACAGTTCTAGCAAGCCATATGTTTGAACATACACCACCATGCCTCTCCCTTCAGAACATCCCTCGAAACCACGCCTTCAGAACATATGAATGTGCATGCTGTCTGTCGAGGTGTTCAAATGTTTCAGAGATCGAGAGCGAAACAAGCCGAGACCGGGTGCTCGTGACACGAGCTAAAAACAACATAATGCTACGTTCACACTTATAGCAGCAGAGGCAGAAAAAGCAGCTAGTTTACATGCAAAGTCAATGGTTGACGCTCATCATGGCATACCAAAAGATCCTGCAGCATGTCTAAAGCAGCAGGAGCAGCGCATCTGAGCAGCTGAAGCAGCGCGTTGCTGATATCAGAGTTGGTAGGGAGACAGACACAGTACTGCTGACGCAGAGAGCTATGATCACTCCTCTGATACAGATTATTAACGTCTAAATTAACTTAAAATGCCAAAATCTGCCGATAAAACATGTTCGCTCAGACCGCACGCTCTGAGCGCCTCAAACAGAAACAATATTTGAAGGCAGGATGTTAATCTGGATGAACTGACTGCACTGACGATGCTTTCAGGTGGACTTTGTCACTTCAAAATAGATTTAAACTACTTTTTACCAATTGATCACAGCAAATATAGCTGCCATTGTTACAGGCAAAGAAAGGATAGGGAAGCTCCGCCCAACACGCATCAGACCCACTTTTTCCACCGCGCAGCCAGAGGAGCAGAGGTGCTTCAGCAGCCCATCAGAACTAAACTTGTACACAAATCAAAAATGAAGCATTTTTGCTGCTCTTGCTACTTTATGTGTGGACGTAACATAACAGTGGCTAGCTTCTAGCCATGGCGTCCTGCTCGAGCATTGGGGGTCGATTGGTTAATGTGTAAGGGTGTGCGCACAGGGGGGAAGGACAAGCAGACCACGATTGACATGTCAGGAACCAATAGTATACAACACACCATGTTTTATGATTGGTGGGGGTTACTCATTGATTTCACACTTTAGCGGGGACCATTTATTTTAGTTTCACTTCCAGACCTTCTATTTCACTGCTTGCTATGCAGTTGTGGGGATATCTTCAACCCACATGGAAAAAAATGGGTCAGAAAAAATCTCCTACTGCACCTTTAAAGATCTTACTCACTTTTTGTTTGAAAAATTTACAGGAATATCTTTTGAGCAGTCTGATTGAGTCTCATCCAGGGAATAGACCAGGTCTGGCTTTCCTGATCTGAAAACATTACATAAAAAAAAAAAAAATCAAACTTTAATGTCTACAACATAAAACCTGTAAAACTTCAAAAGAGCACTGATTCCAATGTTTAGTTAACAAAGATTAATCAAAATTAATGATAGAATAAAAGATAAATTGTAATTAAAAAAACTGAATAAACTGTAACCTAAATGTTTTTAAAACTAATTTTGATTTTACTCAAGCATCCTTTATCAACAAGAATGAATACAGTATAAGTTGCTTCAATACAGTCATTTAAAATGGCCCTTCCCAGTCAAACCCACTTCCCTTCAACTCCCAGCAAAATCCCCTCCAAATTCCAGCCACTGGAGGGACCCCCTGTTGCATTTTTGTACTCTGACTCCATCCTTTCACTGAATTACAGGGTCTGACCAGAAGAGGATGCTTCACTTTAGATCTAAATGTCAACAAATCATGACAGAAAGAATATTTTAGTGCAAATATTGATGTTTAAAAATGAATTGTAGAGGACCAGCCAAGGGCCCATCAAGGAAAGTGAAGAAATTTAAAATGGCTACTGCTGTAGAGGGGAGGGCAGCAATCAAAGTTTCCGTTCACATCCAAAAACTTTGCACAGCTATTGAAGAGAAGTGGATTTACAATCAACAGTCTAAACAACTCAATGTGAAGCAAACTCCTTGAACTGCATGATGCCAGTCGTAGTCACACCACATAGTTTTGCTGGTGCCTCTAGTTAAGAAATATTAGTTTTTAAAATATTATTCTTAATGAATAATATATCTAATGCTTGTTTGGGAGGAATTAACACAGGTAAAACATTAGCAGCAGGCAGAGAAGTAGAAAGAACTTTGGGTGAAATGGTCTGGGCATAAAATAAAGCAGAAAAAGTTAAGAAAAAACCCTTTAATCTCTTTGAAGAAGGTAGAGAAAACCACATGCATACTGTAGACTGACCATTAAAAAATAAAGACAACAGACTTGCTTAGCAGAAGGCATAAAAAAAGAGGTCATTTCCATTTCAAACTTGTTTTAAAAACCAACAAAAAAGTTTTTAAAATATGAGTGATTAGTTGAGTGCCAATAGTTGTTTTTGCGTATTCTAAATATCTTTATGAATGTGTGGACTGCACTCTTCATTTACTGTGCTCCCTTGAAGGCTGCAGGATGCTTTTTAGAGAGTTCATACTTGGCTGTCAAAGATCCAATGGCCTCTGACACCAGTTTCTTCTGTCTGGAGTCCCTTTCACAAGTACAGCAAATTGTTATTTTCCCACAGTTTTAATCCATAAGTTATTGAGTCAACAAAAGGTTCTTAAATCTTTTCTGTGAGCAAAATATTCAACAAAGATTGTGTCAGTCATTGATTTTTATAAAAAAAAATAAATAAATAAACATATGAAGCATGAAATCAAATATCAAGGCCGAATAAAATAATTGTTTCAAACTAGGTGAGCTTAAAGGTCTTACTCACTTCTTGTTTGAAAAATTTACAGGAATATCTTTTGAGCAGTCTGATTGAGTCTCATCCAGAGAGTAGTCCAGGTCTGACTTTCCTGATCTGAAAATATCACATTTCAAAAACAATCAAACTTTGATGTCTACAGGATAAAACCTGTAAAACTTGAAAATAGCACTGATTCTAAGGTTTAGTGAACAAAGATGAATCCAAAATTATGAAAGAATAAGAGAAGAATTTTAACAAAAAAATGTAGAAACTGTAGCCTAAATGTTTTAGAACTAATTTTGGTTTTACTCAATCATCCTTCAACAACAATAATGAATACCGTATATGGTTGTTTTAAAAGCAACAAAAAAAGTTCCTAAACTATCAGTGCCAATAGTTTTTTTTGTGTATTTCTCTGAATGTGTGGACTGCACACCTAATTTACTGTGCTCCTATAAAAGCTAAAGGATGCTCAATAGACTTGGCCTTCAAATATCCACTGCCCTCTGACACTAGTTTCTTCATATGAAATCTCTTTAACTAAGGATAGAAATAGAAAATAGTATATAATATGTTAAGATACAAGGTCTGTTTCTAAATGCAAGATATGTTTGAAATCTATAACCCACAGAAATTCAGTGTCTACTTTTATCTAATTCAATCTACTTTTATCTCACCATTACTTGTAGTATAAGACTTGAGAACTAAAATAGCAAAGGAGGGAAATAGTGTACTAGATTTACAGGCATAACTCACATTTTGTTTGGAAAAGGAATATGCTTAGACCAGTGTGATTGAGTCTCATTGTCAAAGTCTGGTATCTCTGATCTGAAAACATAACAAAACAAACGTGTCAAGCTTGTACACAGCACATATCCTAAGACTCATCAAACAAGATTAATCTAAGATTATTTAGAAAAATAACAAAACAAAACAAAAATATCTCACGATTCTACGAAAGCCAAAACATGTAACTAAGGTTTTTGATTTAATGAGCAATTGCTACAACCTTTAAAATGTTGACATGTAAAGAAATTTGGAATAATATATCAGCTATACTTCTTATAATTTTGCTTCTGAAAAATTATAACAGACAAATACCATATCATAAAATAGAAATATTGTGAAGTTATCAAAATGGTATACTCAGAATGCTTTTTTAAAAGCATATGTATTCTATTTGCTTCTATATTCCATTCCATTTATGTTATGAATTTAGGTTTTCTAGTGAAGAAATGAAATATAAAATGTTTATAAGGAAAAGTGCTAGGCTGGTTTAAATGTTATTTATCTGACAGATTTTAGTTTGTGCACATTATTCATAAATCCTCCAGGGTTACCGGTAGGAATACCGCAGCGATCAGTGCTGGAAACAATTCTCTTTAATATATATATATATATATATATGCTCCCAATGGGTATAATTATTAGGTAGCATGGGATTAATTTCCATTGTTATGCTGATGATTCTCAGCTATGTTTTCCTATAAAGTGCCTTAACATGATGTGTTGTGAATGGGCACTATATAAATAAACTGAATTTAAAATGTTAGCAATCTGTGTGCTAATCTAAGCTAACCCCCAGCTGTTTTCCTTAGACATTTGTACTGTATGTGTTTCTAATGAATGACCAATGACAAAAATACCAGCTCTACAAATGCCACAGCATTAGAACCTTGTACAAACAAAAGAAGTAACNTACAGCAAATTGTTATTTTCCCACAGTTTTAATCCATAAGTTATTGAGTCAACAAAAGGTTCTTAAATCTTTTCTGTGAGCAAAATATTCAACAAAGATTGTGTCAGTCATTGATTTTTATAAAAAAAAATAAATAAATAAACATATGAAGCATGAAATCAAATATCAAGGCCGAATAAAATAATTGCTTCAAACTAGGTGAGCTTAAAGGTCTTACTCACTTCTTGTTTGAAAAATTTACAGGAATATCTTTTGAGCAGTCTGATTGAGTCTCATCCAGAGAGTAGTCCAGGTCTGACTTTCCTGATCTGAAAATATCACATTTCAAAAACAATCAAACTTTGATGTCTACAGGATAAAACCTGTAAAACTTGAAAATAGCACTGATTCTAAGGTTTAGTGAACAAAGATGAATCCAAAATTATGAAAGAATAAGAGAAGAATTTTAACAAAAAAATGTAGAAACTGTAGCCTAAATGTTTTAGAACTAATTTTGGTTTTACTCAATCATCCTTCAACAACAATAATGAATACCGTATATGGTTGTTTTAAAAGCAACAAAAAAAGTTCCTAAACTATCAGTGCCAATAGTTTTTTTTGTGTATTTCTCTGAATGTGTGGACTGCACACCTAATTTACTGTGCTCCTATAAAAGCTAAAGGATGCTCAATAGACTTGGCCTTCAAATATCCACTGCCCTCTGACACTAGTTTCTTCATATGAAATCTCTTTAACTAAGGATAGAAATAGAAAATAGTATATAATATGTTAAGATACAAGGTCTGTTTCTAAATGCAAGATATGTTTGAAATCTATAACCCACAGAAATTCAGTGTCTACTTTTATCTAATTCAATCTACTTTTATCTCACCATTACTTGTAGTATAAGACTTGAGAACTAAAATAGCAAAGGAGGGAAATAGTGTACTAGATTTACAGGCATAACTCACATTTTGTTTGGAAAAGGAATATGCTTAGACCAGTGTGATTGAGTCTCATTGTCAAAGTCTGGTATCTCTGATCTGAAAACATAACAAAACAAACGTGTCAAGCTTGTACACAGCACATATCCTAAGACTTATCAAACAAGATTAATCTAAGATTATTTAGAAAAATAACAAAACAAAACAAAAATATCTCACGATTCTACGAAAGCCAAAACATGTAACTAAGGTTTTTGATTTAATGAGCAATTGCTACAACCTTTAAAATGTTGACATGTAAAGAAATTTGGAATAATATATCAGCTATACTTCTTATAATTTTGCTTCTGAAAAATTATAACAGACAAATACCATATCATAAAATAGAAATATTGTGAAGTTATCAAAATGGTATACTCAGAATGCTTTTTTAAAAGCATATGTATTCTATTTGCTTCTATATTCCATTCCATTTATGTTATGAATTTAGGTTTTCTAGTGAAGAAATGAAATATAAAATGTTTATAAGGAAAAGTGCTAGGCTGGTTTAAATGTTATTTATCTGACAGATTTTAGTTTGTGCACATTATTCATAAATCCTCCAGGGTTACCGGTAGGAATACCGCAGCGATCAGTGCTGGAAACAATTCTCTTTAATATATATATATATATATATATGCTCCCAATGGGTATAATTATTAGGTAGCATGGGATTAATTTCCATTGTTATGCTGATGATTCTCAGCTATGTTTTCCTATAAAGTGCCTTAACATGATGTGTTGTGAATGGGCACTATATAAATAAACTGAATTTAAAATGTTAGCAATCTGTGTGCTAATCTAAGCTAACCCCCAGCTGTTTTCCTTAGACATTTGTACTGTATGTGTTTCTAATGAATGACCAATGACAAAAATACCAGCTCTACAAATGCCACAGCATTAGAACCTTGTACAAACAAAAGAAGTAACACAAAACTACATTCAAGAAAAGAGCCAATCAATTATCGAAAGAAAGGAAAATCAAAAACCTAAAAAATAAGATGTATATTATTGATATGATCTTACCGTTTACCCTTCAAAGGGAGTTCAGTGGAGCGCTGAGCCCTTTCACTCAAACATTCACAGGATTTTGATGTTCTCAGCCTGAAAATTTGTTTTAGTTTGTTTAGTTTAATAGCTTTAAGGAAAAAATAATAATAAAAAATAATAAAGCTTGCAACAAACTTCTTATTCTCATTGCTTTATAGTAGATTGTGTTTGCTTTTCGGAAACTTTGGCATTTCATTTTATTAGTACTGGGATTTGAAAGGTGGAAGTCCCTCTTACTTTTTATCTTTCTCCTTAAAGCCTGCAGACTTTCCTGTGTGCTCTTTGTCAAGGAATGTAGCCACAAGATTCCTCACAGTCCCCCTGTTAAGAGTCAGTGAAATCATGTTTGACTACCATTTATATACACAAACACGATACCTTAAGCAGGTTATTCACAGCTTTTTATGTTTCTGACTTAAGTTGAACGTTTGAGTTAAATGAAACCTCTGATTGTATTGTACTGATGTGGAGGGAAAAATAAGCTTGTCAAAGTACTGTTGAGGTAAAAGTCACTCAGTCAGGTATATCAAAGTATCTACGATGAGAGAAAAAACTGATACAGAGAGCATCTGGGCATACATGTGAGCTCTTGTCAACGGATTCAGTATAACTTTTATACCCAAGGACAGAAGAATTTCAAAAGTATTTTCCGGATAGGCTGTGAGAACCGACCTTTTGTCAGCTGTACTAAAACATTTGTTGGAATGAACAGAAAGCCAGAAATCTAAACAAACAACCAAAAGCTAAATTTTAATAGCATCACTCTCTGTATAAACAAGGCAAAAGTAAAAAAAGTTTCACTCTTACTTTTCAATGTCCTCCATGTTCAGTGAACGCTATGGTGAGAGTTACTGCCTTCCACCTTTTGACGGAACAACCGCTGAGCCATTAAAGTTAATGCTGGTTTACAATCATAGGGTCAACTATAACTTGAAAAGAAAAAAAATCAGGGGGGAAAAAAATTAAGCTGAAACATTTAAATCTGCATCAAAATCTTAGATACTCTTCCTTTGTACCGTAATAATTAATACCTTGACTGATGTATTCAATACTACAGAGTTGTAGGGTATTGGGCTAGATTGATTTAAAATATTGAAAACATTTTGTCTTTAGGATGGTGGTACTTTGTAGTCTAAAGTGCTTTCTTCCCTCTGTGAAAACCCCTGACCAGTGCCAAACCCTCTTTTTAAACTAGATATGGGTCGAATCTTAATCTTTTATATCTATGCTGTGGCTGTCTTTCTTTTTCCACTACAGTATAAGGCCCCTAGTCCCCCAAAGAAAAGAGTCAGGTAACAATTAACAATAGAGCATCTAATGTATTCCATATTTTAGTAGGAACAAAACCAATGTAATTGTAAAATCTATACAACATATTTTTTCAGATACCTTCATGTTAGTTGCTTGCTGATTTCTTCAAGAATAAACATTTAAAGGAAGAAGATTCCATTTAAAAGCCTTTTTGACCTGGAAAGTAAAAAAAAATAAAAATTATAACCAATCTATAACTTTAGATGTTCACTAAAATTGGGGAAAACACAAAGTGACAACTTTAAAATTATGTAGTACTTGTATTCATGTCTTAATCAATCAAGTTGTCATTTTCTCACTGAACACAGTGTTTGCTACAAGAGAATATTTATAATCATCACAAATCTACACATCACTGAAAAAAGTTGCTTGAAATTATAACCTAAATATTTATAAATACTCACAGAATAATGTTTACAGTTAAACAATCTTTTTTTTTTTTTTACAGGAAAGAACTATAATAAACGCCACTCGGGCATTTTGACAGATTAATGCTACTATTGACAATTGGAATTTGGGATGTCTGCTTTTTTCTTTTTTTTTTGCCTACAGAGTACACGTATATACATGGAGAAATTTCTCACGTAACTATCAAAAAATATATGATATAAATAATAACTTACCAACAGCAAATGTTCCTGGAGATGACTACATTTTAGTGAATGGACTGACAGCTGGAAAGGTGACTGAACAAGGAAGAAGGGTGAGGACTTTGGACATCCCTTAGAGTCTTACAGGAGTGTTAAATATGAGTTTGTGCTTTGCTGAGATAAGAATTGAGCACTTGTAGGATATTACATAAGATATGCATCTGATTTCCTGGTTCATAGCAGTGATTTATATCACTATGATTTAAATATTACTGCTGTAACTGAGTATAATCTCTGTTTTATTGCTGTATTACTTGTATATCTTAGATATAACAGCATTTAGTTACCTGCTGGGAAGCTTTTGGCAACATGTACATTAGGTACTTGCCTCTGTTTTTACCCGTCATATTAAATGTTCCCAAGTTGGCCTTGGTTGACTGTGGAGCAAAGGTTATTACAAGCAGCACTCCTTCACCTTTCTGAACCTGAAAGATTTATTATCTGAAGTTAGTTGCTGCAAACCCCAGTCTAAAAATAACCGGGAATCTTTCCTCCAGCACCCTTTATCCATTTTAAATGCTACAATTGTACATTTATGATTTATCCCACGATAGATTATGTCAAAATGTTTTGCAGTAATCTCAGTCAAGAGTTTATCTTATTCAGAAATGTGTGTGTTTATTAAATACTGATTAAGGTAAAGTATGCAATCTTTATGTGTTAGTTTTTTCCTCCTTGAGAACTAGTGGGAGTGCACACTGAGATGCTACCACATTGTAAATAAAACCTGACTGCCTACACGAATGAGTGGTTGAAGCCGTCAAGGCCAAGACTGATGTCTCCAAACCTTTATTTATGTTGATATCATGACCTCCTCCAAAAAAAGTAGATTTAATACTTTTCCTCCTTAAAGGTTGTAAGTTCTGAAAAAGAAAGACGACTTTCATATGATATAAACAGAGTGAGTTGCAATGACATACTTAGGTGCAAGTGCTCAAGTGGAAAAAAGCTGAAAAGTAGCATCGGGATGTTAGCTACGAGTTGGCTACCTTGGTGACATTACATTTTTTTTTATACAGGTACGGCCTAAATGTCATGTAAACAGTTTTTTAACAGTACTCATAAACTGTTTAATGTAAAGTATATTAGAATATATAAGAAAACATGTTCATTTAAACCTGTCCTCTGAGAAGCCAAGGTTTTTTTAACTCGTAAAAAAGAAGAAATTATGTTTTCTCAAGCTTTTTGCGTTATATACGTTATAATGCTGCCTTTGGCCCGTTCTTATGGCTTTCAAGGGTTTTCTATAGTGCTGCCTTTATCTTTACCTTTTATACCCCCCATGGTCATGGACAATACACGCACCTTAGTTTAGTTTTGTCTATAATTTAATGTTTCGTTTAGCAATATTTATTGATGTTACTTCTTCAATAACTCAGTTCAGTATATATGTATATATATATATAGTTCTTTATCCTGTATATAGCTAGCTCTTAGTCATAGAAAACATATTTATTGTGCAGGAACAAGGTCTTAGCTCTGTTACACTGGTAGCCAAGTAATCGACATTTCGTTGTCAAGATTCCCCTCGTGTTTTTTTGTGCAATGACAATAAAGGAAGTCTAAGTCTCTAAGTCTAAGTTATCTCTGTGGAAAGATAGGAGACCCATTGGGGAGGGAGGGGGGAAAAATTTACATTTCACACTTTATCCTTGACAGGATACAATTTGAGACACCAAAAAAACCTCAGCACAAGAAAAGCACATGTAACCCGATACAAAAATTTCAAACATCGGAGGCTGGAGCCACATGAAAGTCAATATGACATTAGAGACATTAGTTGTGTGTTGTGTGTTAAATTTGTCCATGAACTCTGTCCACAAGCCATTGTCCTTAATAAGATGTAGGTTTATCAACCGGCACTACTATTTTGGCACATCCACAGATATTCGGGTGTAGGGGAGGGGGAAGCAGTTCTTCTGTGCCCTTCCACCATAACATCCAGTGGAGATTTTGATCCAAAATAACAATTATTGTTTTGAGAACAGACTGCACAGGAATTTTCCATCAGTTTGGGTCTTGTCTTGAGTCTTTTTTGATGTTTTCTTAAAGCTGGCACTACGACGCGAATCCCATATTCCAATTTTGTCGGGCTTTTCCACCTTGAACCGAGCGTGGACATCCAAGATATTATCCCATCTCATCTCAGCCAACCTTTTTTCACTTGCACGCAGCATACAGCTCATCTCCCGGTCCTGCTCATTCACAGCCTTTGTGAGCACATCAACCACTGCCGGCAGCCTGATCAATGCCCAAATTGCCTTCAACATCCTCTGTAATTGTAGATACATCAGGTATCCTCCACATCCAAACAGGAGAAATCTGAGTATCATAAATCTAAAAATCCATACATCTTCGATATCCTCCAATGACAACAATGTAAAAAGCGCCATCCTCCAAGCCTTCCATGAGTCCATGCTGTATCCCATGAATTATGTCCGGGCAGGACAGGACGGGTCCCCTTTTACCTAGGGTGACCATATTTTCATTTGGGAAAATTGGGAAAACCAGGACATAGAGATGTCTGTGGCATGCACTCGCTTAACGTAGGCCTACGTAATCCTACAATAACATTATATTTAAGACTAAATTTATTAAAAATGCTTTTCAGTAAAAGTCAACAGCAATAACTCCAATAACAAACGATAATTTTATTCAAAATGTACTTATTGAAAATGCTTAAGAAATAAATAATGTCTCATCATCGGGATTTGCTCCGTGATCAGAGGAAATGTTACTTGGCCCCGAACAGTGGTGAAAATTGAAAGTTTAGTTTAATATAATACAACTCTGTGAATAGTTCCGTCTGAAATGAATGAAAATAGTTGTTTTAATGGTTATAGAGTCAGATATGTGGCGGTAATGTTTGATTTATCTAAAGGTTTTTATCTGTTACTGTGTAAATGGGTTTGGCTGTAATTTAAGGACAGATTCTAATATATCTGCAGGGTGGGGACTATAAATCTGATAGGAGTTTAATTTTTTTATTGTTGTTCTGCACAATATGCTTAACTAAGTATTTTTTGTTGTTGAATATTAGAGATTTTGCAGATATATTTTGTAGATACATTGTTTAGATTTACTTATATATTTCTAACCCTTTTATGGAATCCCTTTATTGTCCCACAATGGGCAGATTTACAGCAGAAAGATTATTGAAAATGGTCACACAAATGTGGACCTTAGAAAAATGTATAAGAATAACATAATAGGGAAGAGTTAAAATATAAAAAATAAAATTCTGTAAATTGTTTTAACAATGTAAAACTGGAGAATTAATAACCAATATGCAGCTATGGACATTTTTACAGTAAGTTGAAAATAGCAGCAACATCAGAGATGTGCAGAATGACAGCAGCAGGTTATTTAACTGACTAAGGTTTCTATCATTACATTTGATTTTATTTGTTCCTGCTCCCGGTGGTTGGAACCTTTATTCCACTCTGGATTCTTGTGAGTGTAGTCTTTGTTCACTTTAACTTTTAAAAAAATAAATAAATAAACAAACCGTTTTGAAAACCTCAGTATTCATTCTTTTCCTGCTTTGTGTGTCAACTTACACGGTTGCTAAGCAACAGGGCATACGGCGGTAAATCCGCCGAAGGGTGGACCTGTTCGAATTTACAGCCAAAACTCTTCCGGCCTCCTTATTGTCAAGGACTTCAAAGGATCCAGTCTAGGTAGACCGCGTCCTTGGAGGATGCGTCCTAGGTTTTCGAACAGAGCCTCTGATTAAGAGCAGGGCTGCCCGCACTGACGCGGCTCAGGGATTACGTCACACGCAGCGTCGAAAAAATCAGGACATTTCCTCACTTTCTAAAAAAAACCCGGGACGCCCGGGACAGGACGTGAAATACGGATATGTCCCGGGAAATACGGACGTTTGGTCACCCTACTTTTACCTGTCTTCCAGTTGAGAAAATTCGATCAATTTCATTGAGAGACCAGCTGACCAGATCCATTATTTGCATTCGGGTAATATGAAGAGAGGGCTCAGAAAAGACAAAACACAGCAAAGCAGGGACAGATCAGGGAGTTGCAGAGCAGCAAGAAAATGTGACCACCTCCTTCGAGAGTCAGAACAGAAAAAAAAAATTACAATTATCATCCTATCAAAATAATAACAGCTTATTTAAAACAAAAAAACTGTTTCTATGTACACATTAATAAAAATAGGTTTAGGATTGTGAAAATATATTCCTATTAGGTGCGTGTAATGACAAAACAAGTATTTCTTATGTGGCTGCTTCAGGCTGCTCATGAGAATGCTCAAGATTTACAGATGTCTTTTAATGTTTGTAATTTTATCTGAATATAAAAATCTAACTCAACTTTTTTAATATTGATACAGATTTTAATACAGGCTGATGGAGGCTACCCAATGCACTGCAGCTGTCCAGGATGAAGTATAAACAACTGGAGGCCATTTGATTTTACATTTTTCGTCATTTAAAAAAAGATAGATAGATAGATAGATAGATAGATAGATAGATAGATAGATAGATAGATAGATAGATAGATAGATAGATAGATAGATAGATAGAAAATGCAATGTTGCTCAACTGTCAGTGGGAGAGGGAGGGGGTTGGGGGTTGAAGAAATGGGCTGCTGGTGGATCATCTGTTTACATGATGATGGAGGGAGACTGATAGTTTAATGATAATTTAATGTGAATATCCTGCTAAATATCTACTAGTGTTTGGCTAATGTTAACTACAGTGTTTTCCTGTAGTCTAGTGTGGTTGGTAAATGTTAACTCTCAGCCCTGTGAGCTTCAGGCTAAGTTGCCTGGCCTCTGTGTTATTTGCAGACACACAATATGCTCAATAAATGCTGCATTAATCCTAGTTTATTTTTTGAAAACACAATAATATAAAATTAAAAAACTTGCAGTCATGTTTCGTTTCAGAAAGGACCTAGCTGGGTGGCATCATTAAGTGATCCCCCTCCGACATTGAGGGAGAACTGCTAGTTGTATCCAGCAGATGGGTTATTTGTTACTATTTGTTATCTTATTTGAACTATTTAGTTAGAGGGGGGGAAACTGGGTCACTGTATTGGACGCCTTTCTCCTTCTCTCCTCTTTCTCCTTCCTTTCCATTCCTTTTTGAAACCCAGGCTTTGGGGCGCTGCATTTTTCAGCTGGGGACGTTTTTTTTCCACACTGCTGCTTATTTACAAATGTTATTGTTCATTTGTTTCTTTAGTTATCACTATCTGAAATTACTTCAGGTGGCATTTAAGCCCTGAACAGAGGACCAAACAATTTACTGCAATTTAAGGGGGGGGTCAATATATTCACTTTTTGTTTCACTGTTTACTGCTGAAAAATAAGGGAGAACATGAATATTATTTATTTTCCTGATGGATTTTTCTTTTTATATTTAAAAAAATATGTATAAAACTAATCTTTTCTTCTTCTATTGACCCCCCTCAAACAAGGGCCCCTAGAATCGTCATCCTAGCTTTTCACCCAATATGGCGCCCCTTATAATAAGTCCAGAACTTATGTCCAACCGCCGTCCGGATCTGGACCCACCTGCTGGCTAATCTGGACCCAACCTCATTTAAACATTTATAAATTACCGCATGTTGTGTCTAACTTTACTTGCGCCACTTCTCCTGCTAATATGGTAAAGCCCTCTGGAGCGTCCAGGACCATGCTACACATGATACAAATTAGCCAATGAGCTGTGTCAGTCTGGGTTGCTGCAGCTATCTACTTTTAGACACAGCAGGCAGATCTGTGGCAAGCCGGGCGATGGGAAAGTGAAAGAAGACGATGAGAAAAAGGAAGCAGAGAAAGTGTGGATGCTGGAAGAACCGCAGTGAACTGGTGACAGAAAAGTGAAATTGTGTGCTCAAAGATAACTTTGCACATTTTAAGTATGTTTGGCTCAACCTGCTGCTGTGAAGCAGGATTTTCCACCATAAACATAATCAAAAATGAATATCGATTGAGGCTCATAAATGAGCACCTTGATATGTGTGATATGTGCTTGAGAATGGTTTTGTCACAATTCAAACCCAGTTTTAAAAGCCTAAAGAGCAGTGTAAAGCCAACTTCTCTCATTAAGCCATAAAAAAGAAAACAGAAAAAACAAATGGTCAGTTTAGGCGTTTTACAAAATATGTGAATCAGGAAATTGTCTATATACCAAACTGAACAATTCTTGTTCTCTACTTTGAAAAAACACTTTATATTTTAAAAATTTAAAATTTTCTTTTTTTTCTTTTTTACATTTTTTATTTAAGAATTAAATGTATAACATGGATGCATAAAAACCTCATTTTATTTCAGAATTAAAAATGTATTTAAAGTAACAGATTATAATTAAAAATGACCTTTACTGGTTGATGATTTTCTTTATTCGGACCCCGCTGATTTTTAATTGGTTACCCCTAATTTATGTATAACACATGGCAGCGTAATGCCCATGAAATGTCCCAAGGCAGTGTCCTGAGAGGGGCAGCAATGCGCCCGGAGGCGCCTGGCCTGTATAAAAAGCACAAAAACATTGCTGTCACAGTAAAAACCTAGCTACTCTTTCCCACCCGCCCACCAAAAAATAATAAAAGATTTGTAAAAGAAAAAAGAAGGAAGGTTTGCAGTCACCGCAGATTTAGCATTCATGTCTGCTAGGAAGTTTATTGGTTCTGGCCATAGGAGTGAACGCAAGGAGGATCCTTCACACTCACATTACAACCTGAACTGAGTCAAATTGATGAGATCTTGCTCATGTTGGAGGACAGCTAGTATGGATTTCCATCTCAGACTTGCTGGATCCTCCATCTCTTGTGGAATGTTTGTGTCCTCCTGTGAGCCCCCTTTTAATTCCAAAATTGCTTCCAATAGGCCATCCTACAGTAGCTTTAAGTTAGGTGGGTGTCAGCCTAGTGGTTAGGGTATAGTGCTTGGAACCCTGAGGTTCTCAGTTCAAGCCCCACTATCACCAGATCTCATGACCCAGATCAGGAGCAAATCACAGGGGTCACTCTCTGTAGGAGGAAGCTGAAGGATGAGGAAATAAACCCAGCCACAACCCCTGACATATTTGGCGTCAGGGTTACTTAGTTTCTTGGAAATCTTTGTAGGCTTTAATATAGGAAGCATGGGGCAGCAATTGTAGATACAGCAAAACAAAGACATAAAGCATTTTTCATGAGTAGACATAGTATATCCAAAACCCTATTTCAACTTTACAAAAAAGCCACTGTTATTCCTCCCAAATATGAAAAGTAGCACTTTAAACACTGCTGAAGTCCAGTTAATGTTTATAAAATACATAAAAGACTATTAAGTGTTTCTTTTGGCAACCGTTGTGCATACAATGATTAAAATAACATGTTCTTTGCAGTAGAAATCTGCTCAAGGCTAAATTGAAACATCTCTTCTGCTTTAAAAAAAAATACACAATCCTCACTTTCTTAAAGTAGTTGTATGTAGTCCTAATGTAGTTTTTAAGTGAATATGGCACTGACATAAGCAAGAGCATTTATTTATGACTTTGTATCTGGTTAATCAAAAAGTTGCTTTCAGTCTGTAATATAGTAATTCACATATTTCGGAAAAGAAAATCAGCAGAATTTGATAGGAAATAGGGAAATGTTAAAAAATACAGTCCAATTGAGCTGTGATCAATGAGGAAAAACATCTAAAAACATTTATCAAATATAAAAAAAATAAACAATCACATAATAGTTAAAGATACATATTCAACATACATCATACTTCTTAAATCAAATCAGTGCTGGTGCATGCTGCAGAGAAAAGCTACTTCTCACAGATCCAGTTCTGTTCAACACTGCAGTTCTCGTCGTTCCAGTCACCACTTCCTGTTGCACGGTGCCAGAACTCCACGCAGTCCTGGTCCCTCCCTTGATGGCTATTGGGCTGCCCTTTAGCCCAGAATCTAAGAAATACAAAGACATATCAACAAAAGGAACAAAATCTCAAGAAAATATTGTATATTTTTGGATTAAAAAGTTAAGCTTCTTACGTTAAAGTCAGTGGTGTTCCATCCACCCACTTCCAATGCCCTTCCACTCCTCCATCAGTAAGACCGATCCACACTTCTTTGTCACTGCTGTACAAAGTGTTGAGGAAATTCTAGGGAGACGAAGGAAAATCAGCTGAATTATCACTTGAGTAATTCCCATAACAGTTGTGGATATTTGGGAAGTATGAGGCCACTGTTTGTTTCAATTCACTTTTATAATCTGTCTTGGCTAAGAGTTTTATCAGGAATTACTTAAAACAAATCATATAATTTTTCACAATTGAATTCAAAGGGCTGCATCCAAAAACAAGTGATAATGTTTGTCTCTTTAACTTATTTATCAAGGCTTTAACAATAAAAAGAAAACTGTAAAACTTACATGCAGTATATAAGCTGCAACGCACAAGTTTCACAAGTTGACAAAATCAAGATACCTTAACTGGTTCACCTACATTGCATTTTTAAAAGTTGCCTGGACAGCTTAAGTCAGACTTTAACACCTCAATCTCGAAGCTAAGTTTGTTTAGATGTTTCAAAAGGAATATTTTAATTGCCTCTTTTACACTTTCATAGTACATTGAATGAGCAAACCATTTCTTCTCTGCTGTTCACGATTGCTAGGTCTGCTCCTTTGTTCAGGCAGTCCTCTCTGCTTTTTGTCCAGGTTTTTTTTATTGTAGAAGGGAAGTAGCAGCTATACTGGAACTTCTTCCAGCCAGCAGTGCAGTTCTTCTCTGTGATCGAAACAAAGAACAAAGTTGAACATGTTTGTTAGTCTATCTAATCTGAAAATACACCAACTAAAAAGATGTTAAGAGTATTCCATGGTGAAATGGAATTAAAATATTTGGAGATGTCATTACAAAGCACAAAAATATTCCAAAAAATAAAGTAAAAGGATTTATTGATTGTTTGTCCCACCTTCAATCGTTGCATTGAGTTTGTTGACAGTCCCCAGCAGTATTTCTCGTTCAGCCGTAAGGTTGTCAGCTTTCGCTTTAAGCAGGTCTCTCTCTGTGGTAACGTTCTTAAGGCTCTTCTCAAGTTCGCTTTTCTCCCTCATCACCGATTCATATGAACTCTGCAAGTCGTTTTCTCCCTTCTTTAGTAGGCTGTATAGGTCTTGTAATTTTCTTAACTCAGTTGTCAGGTTTTGGTTGCTGCTTGAGAGATTGTCTTTCTCACTTATAGAGAAGTTGTATCTGTCGTGTAGCTCCTCTACCTTCTTGATCACATCATTGTAACTGAGCTGGAGCTGATCCCTTGATCTGGTAACATTGTTGAATTTGTTCTGTAGATTGTTCCTCTCAGTAATTACGGTGTCATAATTGGCCTGTAGCTCTTTTCTGCTTTTGACAACTGCATCATATTTTGTCTGTAGGCTGATTTGGGCTGCATTCAAGTCATTTCTCTGTTGCTCTACCTGGGCAATACTGTCTTTTAGCTTTCCTAGCTCTTTATTTAAACTACTGCTGGTAGCCTCTGCCTGACTTTGCTTAGCCTTAAGTTCATCTCTCTCATTTGACAGAACTCTGTTATCGGCCTGTAGTTGGTATACTCTTTTTGATAAGGAATCAACTCTGTCTTTGGTCTGCTTGCAACCCTCTTCAACATTCTTTTTCGCTTGTTGTGCGATCTTTAGGTTTGCTTGTAGCTTCTCATTGACTTCATTGAGACCTTTAAATTTGTTCTGATTGTCTTGTTTAATATTTTCATCTGCTCGAAGAATTAAAAAAAAACATAAAAGGAACACAAATCAGTCCATTTTTTTTATATCAAACAGTGTGAAATCTTGACAAATGTATATAAAGTGTAACTCACAGTGAACACTCTGACCTATGATCCAAACCAACAGAAATACGCAGACCAGTCCAAGGCCAATAGTAACTAATTTAAAGCTGTTGTTTCTCAAGGCATACACTGAAAGATAGCAAGCAAAGCAGAAGCAGAAACATGGATTTAATGAAGTGATCTGAGGAAGTTGTGGCATTACTGGGTTGTGTTGCAAAATCATATAAAAACATTATACAGTCAGTCAGTTGGGAGGAAAACATATTTTTGATGTTCTCAAATCATTAAAACAAGAAAAATGTATGTTTCTTTAACCTATTTGTCAGACGTGTTAAAGGCAATCATTTTGATTTACCAACATATTTCTTCTAATTGGAGGTACTATAAAAGTTAGGAGTTCAGAGTCCTATTCTGGCCCATTGATAATCTTCAGAAAAAGCTAAAGACAGGTCATGGTAAAAAGGTTTTTCTCATACTTATAATAATCTTTTAACAATAAAAGTGTGAAAAGCTTTTGAATTCAGTTCCCTTTAAACGATGCTTCACATAATGACCCTGGTCAAACATCTATTTTTGTCCTTCAGAGCAGTGATTCCAACCTGGGGTACGCATACCCCTAGTGGTCCGTGAATGCATCACAAGGGGTACATTAAAGTGTTTTATGTCTTAGGTAGTAAAATAAAATAGGACTTTTTGTGAGGACCCAATTGAAAGAACATCAAACAACTTTCACTAACCAAAAAGTATATTTTTATTTGAGTTCACCTTCAGCTCTGATCAAAACCAAGCAGGGGTAAAGACGTGATGTGGAAAACAGCCTGGTATCAGCGGTTTTTCCCACTGATCTCATCAAAGCAGCTCAGGTGTCTTGATGAAAACAAAGTAAAACTATTGAAGTCAGTCTACTATAATTTCTGTTCTGAATTTGTTTTTAAATTCATCAAGTTTAAATGTGATTATAAGGGAGTTACTCAGACGAGCTCCAGTTTTATAAATACTGTTTTAAAATATGATTTTATTTTGGATTTATTTCGATTCCTTCCTAACTGCCAGGCATCTTGTGTTAATATTTTTTTATTTGAGATAGGTATAATAAAATGGCTAAGAATAGAATTGCTTAAATTAAAAGATTAAGTAAAAAAGTTTTTATTTTATAATCAGTTATTGTATGTTTCACTTTTGGACAATCATCAGTATTTCTGACTGAAAGGGGCTACACAAGCACACAAGCAGGACACACTGCTTTAGACCAACTTTTCCTTTGAAAGGAAATTACAAATTGAAACTTAAACAGAAACAATTCAAACTTTCAACTACAGTATGTAAAAACTTGTAGATATTCTTTTAAAAGTTACTGCAAATGTGCATTGGAGCTTTTAATTGCTCCTCCATCTGCCTCTGAGAACTATTCAGCAAGTTATTTGTTAATTAGATGATTAATACAAGGGAAGTGAAGAGAGTCATTTATTATTATTTATTAATAGTATTAGTATTATTATTTATTATTATGACATGTAAGATAAAAGCAGGAACATCAGATCCTGTGTGTCGGTATCTTTTCATGAGCAAAGGCTTGAATCAAAATTATGGTTGTTTCTGTACCTGAATGGAGGAGCTTCTTTCTTCCATCAGAAAAATTTGTGTAGGGTGTTTCACTATTGGTCATTTCCATATCAGTTATCTTGGAGGCTCGGTACTCAAAGCTCATCTTTTTCGGGATGAATTATCCAAGGACCTAACAGAGAAAATGAAAAATTGTTAGATTTTGTTGGAGAAGAAAAGCATTCAGCAGTGTGGCCAAAAAAAAATCAAGGTGCTTTATGTAATTTCAACCTGAAAAAGTCTATAGTGGATTATCATTACCTTTAACATAAAAAGTATGAAAGTGAAGTTAAGTTACATGGTATGATCAGTAGAGCAATTTCATCCATTCAGAATTTAATTGATGATACAAAAAAAAAAACGTACCTCTTTAGGGAGAAAAGCTAAAGTCAAAGAACTGCTCCAAAAAAGCTGGTTTTAGGCGGAGAGGCATGAAGTCAAATCTACTTTCTGCAGCTACCAGCTGAATATTCTGTGAGCACTTACGCAAAACCTTGATACACGGTCAGAAGGAGGAGCAAAGATGTGTCTCCTTTATCAAAAACTGGGGAATTATGAGTCAGGATTTTAATGCTTTAAAGTCGTCCTGTCATAAAATAATGTTTGTTGTTTAACACATATTTAGGATACAGCTTATAACCAAAACTGTTGCACAAGGATAATAAATTAAAATATAAAATGTGTTACTTTGCTGAATATGTGCTGCTTACTTTCAATAAACTGTTTTTACCCATATTGTTTTTTTTCCTTATCTTTTTAAAATGTATTAAAAAATATAATATAATATAATATAATAATCAGAATTTAGGTAGCCCTTATTGCTCTGGTTAAAACTGTAAGGTCAACATTTGAAGTTTTTAATTGCCTGCATTATGATTAGGTTCATACAGGCTAAAAGGCTAAGTCAATCACACTATTATTTCCACTCATCTGGGGTTCTTCATGTTTATTTATTTTTTGTTTATGTATGTTTTTGCCTTGATATTATTCCTCAACCAGTGAAGATTAAAAAAACAAAGATTGGATCAAAACAAGTCTTCATCATCTGGTTTGTCTTATTTAGAATTTTTCCATAACCTGCAAATTAAATGGATTAGGAAGTTAACCTATTACCCTATATTTCTCTGACATATTTAGCTAGATTTTGTAGTAATATGTTTTTTTGAGCAAACTAGGCTCTGACTTAAGTTTCATCTACAGCAACATGAAACTAGTTTCTTTTGCAATAATCATTTCAAAACATTTTAAAATATTTTCTTCTTCCCACAAGCTTATTGCGAAACCCGTACTCTACTAAATATAACTGCTGATTCAGGAATATTTTTGCTGACCAGAAAATCAGTTTTTATGTGTCGGTTTGCAAAAAGACTGCCTTCCTGTCTTTCACAGATTTGATATTGCATAACCTCAACTACCGCTAAACTTGTTTCTACTCTTATTTCACAATATGAATCCTTAAGGTTGTTTTTCTTTCTTTTAAGCATTTCTGTTAGATTAGAAAACATGTTATAATGCCACTAAAAGAAACCTGATCTTTCTATTCTTTACTTTTTAACCCTTTTTCATCACATTTAACTACAGTTAGTTGCAAAAGTATTCGGCCCCCTTGAACGTTTCAATCTTTTGTGGCATTTTAGGCAGGGCCGTTTCAAGGAATTTGGGGGCCCTAAGCAAAATTCACTTAAAGTGTGATGCACCTCATGGCATATTCCGATAATGGTGTCATTATATATATAGTAGAGGGTGACAAGACCGATTGTATGTGTGTGGCAGGCATCTATGCACTACAGAGCATCGTTAATAATGGCACAGAATAAACTCTATGCATCTATAAAAAGGCAATTTCTGTTGATATTTTTTAAAGTCGTAGGGAAGCGGCTGTTCCAACGGTTGCATTTCCGAATTCTCCCGATGGTGCCCAACTTTACATGAATAAAGTGAATGTGATTGGTCAATTATCAAGGGGACAAGATTGTTGTGGCGGAACGTTCGCAAGCAAGTTTGGTTATGGCCGGTGTCTCTGAAGCATCTTGCTAACCAGTTAGCAACTTATATCTAGTAGGTTCCCAATGGGAAATTACATTGGGGTCAAGTAGCACTAAATTTTGACTTAGAAACTACTCTGTCAAGGAACTGTCAGAAACCTGCAAGAGGGGGAAAGTTTTGTGTGGATGCGTCTCCTCCGTCATACATTTTTTATTTAGGGGAGGAAGAGGACGCCTGGGTGGCAGAAGCTTGGTTTGGTGTAGAAGGCTTCCAGCCGTACATGTTTGAGCCCTTGCCTCGCAACGCTGCCAGTTCTGTTTGCCCTACGCCTGCCGAAGACACAGACGTCCATCCCCATGAACACTGGGACGGAGCTCAATGGTAAAGTAAATTATTCTTATTTCTTATTTCAGCTGTTGGGTATATTTGCTGCGACAGATGAAACAAGATGCTATGAAAAATTTTTAAGACAGATGATTGTTATGATTGGCCAAATTTAGGTGTACAAGCTGACGTATAACTAACTGGCCTTCATAAGATAATGAAAAAACCCCCACAAATTTTAAGGCAGGATTTTTTTTTAAATAGAAATTTTTAACTTTTGGGACAATATGCAGGCGCGGATTCAGGCGGGGGCGCGGGGGGCG
>NW_015151233.1:147104-147966 GCF_000732505.1 Cyprinodon variegatus | reverse complement strand
TTAGTTACCATTGACATGCATACAATAGTAATTTTGTAGTGTGTATTTTTGGGTCTAAATCTGTACCACATGTGTTGTACTGTTAAAAATAAGAATGGTATCCTTTATGAAAACATTACTAACTTTTATCAATTGGTAAGGATCCAAATCAATGAATGCTGTAAGCACATGCTTGGAGTCTAAGGGAGTCTTGTTAACATTGTGATATGATGACTACAAATCTGGTGTTATTTGTTTTCAGTGCATTTAATATTTTACAATGAAAATACAATTTACTTTTAAGTAAATTCAGTTTTGTGCACCTGGTGAAATGTGTTCAATGAATTTAATAATTTACGATAAAAACACAACAATAAATTGTTTTGTGGCTCCTCCTGAGATTACAAGGTTCACCTGATCACGAAAATTATTTTCTTTTCCAGATGAACAACAAGGACCGTGTTTCGATGTAAAGACAACTGAAGAGCCGGCACTCAACCAAGCAGATTTGCCCCAAACAACTTACAACATAGGTTAGTAATAGTTGTATTTTTTTCTATGTCAAAACAAATAATTTTGTTTTTGTTTTACACGATTGACTTTTTTACTTAATCTTGAAATCTTACATTTCATAATAATTATTTCATAATAAAGCAAGACTATACAAAATCTTCATGTAGGCAGATTTACAACTCCACCAGCACCCATGCAAAATTGACAATGTAAATATCAATCTTATTACAGATATATCAAAGGCCAAGGACCGGATTACTGAAATGGACGACTCTGGAAAATTCCAACTTCTTCAGACCAGAAAACCTCCCAAATCTTTCAATTTCCCTGCCAGAGAATTTAAAGACTACCGAAGAAAAGATCTTGTGAC
>NW_015151233.1:141483-144871 GCF_000732505.1 Cyprinodon variegatus | reverse complement strand
TCTAGCTGCTTGGAGGTGAGTGTTATCGCTCTTACCGGTTCACACTCCATGCCGCATACGCTGCTTGGACACTTGGTAGCCACGCAGATGCTGTGAGAGGGATGGGGCTTGGAGGTGGGGCATGAGTGAAGCAGAGAGGGTGGGGGAGTGACGTGAAACCTGTTTTTCTTCAAATTTTCAGTCGGAAGTCTGCTCTCTTCTCAATGTTACAGACTGCAGCTTTAAAGCATTTCAGCCTTATTGAGGTTTTGAATATGAGTTTCTGTGCATCTTTTTTATTTTTTAAACCATTCTCCAAAGACATAAAATATATATTTTCTGCTGTCATAAAAAAGCATTTGATTGTGCTGAGGTACAGTAGACTAAATGTCATTTGTGCCTGAGAATGTTGCTGTGAACCTGCTCTTTCATCTGATTGTGGCAAAGACTGGCATTTACACAGCATGCTCTTTGTGTTGGTTCATAACAGAAGTGTTAGTACTTATTTTACTGTATTATACACACATGATTTTCTTACAATCTAATTCAAATTTTCCAAGGACCTCAACTTAGATGATCTGAGATTTTATGAAAATTCCCATAAAAGTGCGGAAAGAAAGAAGAGGGAATGTTCATACCATCAGGCTCAATATGGCTTGTGCTTGTTTGCATAAGTTCTCCTCCAGTCAGAGTGCTGCTGGTAGCCACAGCCAATTTTCAGCATGATGATCATTTTGAAGTGCTTGCCACACAGTCTGTATGCCCCGTTCCCAGAATATTAAGCTGTCAAACCAAAGCTCTTTCTTCTTCAAAGATATCATTCCCTTTCTTCCTCCTTACACATAGTACTTTGATTACAATAAATAAAGGCTGTATTTACAATAAAGTTATTTGATTATTTGCTGATAAGTGAGCAGCTTGGCTAAACAAGTTGTTGGATAGTGGTTTGGAAACGCTTTTATTTTTATTCCTGAATGGCTCAATCTATTATTAAACATGTATTAAATTGCATTTATTGTTCAGAAAACCCTAGCTTGATGTTGATTTTTGATTTATTTGATTTGACAATTAATACTTGTATGTATTGATCTATTCCTGCCTAAAATGTCTATTGTAAGTGCATGTCTGGATCTCTGTAGGATTTCTTTTATATCAGAAAAATATATTTAAAAATTGCTTGTGACTTTTAAATAATCAGTTTCTATCTAAGACTACCTTAATGAATAAATGTATGCTGGATTAATTATTTATTTATTTTTTTTAAACCATTTTCTTGTCTTGCTATTTTGGACAACGTAGTACTAGAGTTCTGCCCTTTTGTTAACTTAACAGTACAAGAAATAATAATTATAAACAATTTCTGCTATAACTTCTATATTCTTTTTATTTAACTTGTAAAAAGGCTTGTCTGCTTTAGCTTTATTTTTCCTAAACCCACTACATCAAATAAAGTTTTATAAAAACAAAAACTGAGATAATTCTCTCTTTGAGTGAAATTTCAGTCTCTTAAGCAATCCTCCCTTCTCTTCCAAACAGTTCTTTTAATACCTACCACATGTTTAATGTACATGGTTGTATACATATTTGTACAATGACTATGGCTGTGTCAGCTATAGGTAGTAATTGTATGAAGATGTGTGCAGGCACACCTGAATGTGTAAATGTATGTTTATATGTACATACAACAATTTTATTTGCTCACTTAACAAACTTTTGCAGTGGTGTATTCATTATTACTTCCACCATGGAGGTTACTGTATGTTTTTAGCAGAGTCTGTGTTTGTCACACAAATTCAGATTTTAATAAAATTGGAACAGGAATTTCTTTAACAACAAGTACAAGTACAAGAACAAGTAGTTCCCACCTAAACAAAAGGGTGGCAGCAGTGAGTATTGAAAGCCTGAGCAGTCCAGAGGTTTTTTACTGAAGACATAAACACATGGTTTGTTAGCAGAATCAATTGAAATCTATGAACTTAACAAAGGTGTGCTTCATGTCGAGGCACAATTAATTTCCATTGGTAAATTAATTGTTGGAATGAAGTGGTAATGATCCGATGTTTTCGAGTTTTAGCTATAGGTGTAATTCACAATTTGGGGCAAAATATGCTCCTTGGCGGAGGGCTTTGCTCTCTGGGTGCTTTTCTAGTTTCTTTTGCTTCCCTCCATTATCTGTGATTGCAGCTTTTCATTTTAAAACGTTTTTCTGTTGAATTTGACATTTTGTGTTTGCATGTCTTGAAGTTGGTACCATTTGTTTGCATTGGGGTTTGCCATATGCTGTGTGTTCAGCCGTTTGCACATTTTTACCCCTGTTGCAAATAACCATCAATGTTTTGGCTTAATACGAACTATCTTGAAATGTTTAATACAAAACCCTTTGACACAACATATGTCTGACATAAAACAAACACATCTGATATATATATATATATATATATATATATATATATATATATATATATATATATATGTGTGTGTGTGTGTGTTGGTTTCACGTTTTTAGCTACTAATGTTGCCAAAATATCCAGCTTTAGCACCCGCGGATTGGGCCAGGAGGCCTCCGCCTATGATCCCGATCTTCTTCGCTTTGGGCTTCCCCCAGCAGAGCTGTAGGAGGTATCTGCGGAGAGGGAAGTCTGGGAGTCTCTAGATAGACTGCTGCCCTCATGACCTGGTACCGTGTCAAGTGGGAGACGATGACGAGCATTAATAAAAAAAACTAATAAAACTAAGACTAATGTAATGTTATTCAGAAAAAGGATGCATCAGACGCCTTAGTCATCTTACATGCTCATCTACAGAGGCAGTTTCCTGCCCCCTACACAAGTCACTGCTTCAATGACATCATGTTATGTAGCAATTTGTTGTCCTTATACACAAACATTAGATTAACCACTAAAACTCAAGAGTTAACATTTTTATTGCCTAGCTGGGGATGAATAACGCTTTTTCTGACTAAACTGACATCTCTCTCAAGTAAATTTCATAAATCTGTAAAAATTGTCACATCTCAGAATTCAGATTTTTCTTTCTCCTTATATTATTTAAAATCACCAAAAACAAATAATAATTCTAGTTTAATAAGGTAAATTTCAATTAGGAAAATGGTGAAATATTTCAAAAGGAAGATCATCTTGGATGTCATGAAATATGATGCCTCTTTCTAAGATACTTAAATTTGTCAGTATTAAGACAGCACTGGTGTTTGATATTAATATTTTCATATTTTTCTCTTTTATGATCTGTATTTTTTCATTTTAAGGAAGAGAAAGTTGCTATGTAAGAAATTTCTTTTTTACTCACTTTACATTAATTTCTGCATTTTTAAGATCACATAAAACATTGGGTCGGATTTATCAAGATCCAATTTTGCGTGCAGTAATTTGCGCTCGCAAACTGGAATTTT
>NW_015151233.1:127327-140342 GCF_000732505.1 Cyprinodon variegatus | reverse complement strand
CAGTGAAATAGCTCACGTTTTTATACACGCAAACTTTTGATAGATCCGGCCCATTATGTTTATTAGTGTAAAAAGGACTTAAAATAAAATAAATAAACAGTCTAACCTACGGTATAATAAAAAAGATGATAAGCAGTATTTAGTTCATTTGTGTTTATTGAAAATGTAAGGGGGACCAAATGTTTCTGAAATTATCTTCAATACTTACCAGTAATTGAAAGACTGTTTTAGCTTTTTTTTAACCTAATATTATTATACAAGGACATTTTATTAACAATAGTAAGCCAGATCAAAAAAGAAAAACATATCACACAGCAACAGATTACATTTAACATGCTAACAAATACTTTTAACTTTAAAAGCAAATCAAATTCTCTATAGCAAATATGACTTTTACAGTAATATCCATACATTTAGAATTTACTTTCAAAATAAAATTAATAGGTATGAATGAACGTTCAGGACACTTTAGGCAATCAATTGCGGTAAACTGAGGTAAAAAACAGATCATCACTTGACTTAAACTTGTTAAATAATGATTCAGTTTTTTAACAACTGCACAAACTTTCTGCTGCTTTTTAGAAAAGCATAGAAGTAAACACTTAAGAGATTATTTTACTTTAGCTTTTATATTAGCTATGTATACAGGTCAATGTTGTCCATCTATGTTGACTTTCGAGTGTTGAAGGTTGCAGATGTAATAATGATGCCGAACCCTGTAGAAGATCTGTTCTAGGAAGGACTGCGTGGAACCAGGTGTGATGTAGCCATTCGTGACAGCGATGCAGTGGAAACCCAGACGTTTGTAGAGCTTATGTGTTGCAGGTGTGTAGGATGTGGTCCCAAGGACAACAGAGGAGTAGCTGTGAGAGGCAGCAAAATGAAGCACTTTCTGTCCCAGCATAACACCAATTCCACATCGCCGGTATCTCCGGTCAACACACATCCTCCGAAGCTCCACAGTTTTATCTGAAAGGTAAAATGCCGCAACAGCACCCACAACTTTACCCTCCAGCTCTGCTACCCAAATATGAGAGCCTGAAGGAGAAGGAGCAGAGAGTACATATTTAGAAATAAAATTATATAAAAGTTATATATAGTTGTGTTTGACTTTCTAGCAAAATTGTAATTACATTTTGTCAATATGGAGTTGAATTTTAAAGAAACATGAGGGTTTACGAGTTTTTGCAAGTTAAATCGGAACAAAAACTAATTGAGAACGGCTGGTGAGACTGTTTTTAAAATCTGTTTGAAACTATGTTCCTTGATAAGAATTGAGAAAAATTCCTTTTTTACATGTTTAAAGCTGACAAAGGCTTACCCAAAAAGACTGACAGCCACAATATCAGTAAACATGGGCTTTATAAAATATTGACAGTAAATAACATAAACAAATAATAACAATAATAAATGACAGTTCCTCTTTTCAGATTTAACTACAAAAATAGTTGTAAACCATTTTCTTTTATTTCATAGTTGTGCACCACTCTGTATTGGTCCTTTACACAAAATCCTGATAAAACAAATGGTATCAGTTTATTTAGAGTCATTTGAAGGCGGAACCAGTTATATCAAATCATACAGAGTGATTGGTTCAAAGCCTTCTGTTGAAGGGAACCCAGCTAATAGCATCAGAATTGACTTCCAGAGTTAACCCCCGATTAATTAAAGTTAATGATTCATTGAAATTTCTGGTCAGAAGATGGAAGGACATAAAACATTTAAGTGAAATGAATTGTTTTGGTGTAGTTAACTGTTTTTTATGTAGTAATTCTTCTATCAAAGCATTTCTACATTATAATATTTAGCTTAGATTTGATTACACAGCCGTAAAAAGACTTCAAATAAACATAAAAATGGAGGTATGTCAGGATTTTTTTTTAAAGCATTCAAATCAGCCCTATTAAGCCAGAAAGAAACAATAAAAAAGCAGTTTGGAAATAATACAGGATATGATTAATGATATGGTTTGCTTAAGTAACTAAAGTAGAACTCCACAGAAAAATCTCACAGAAGGCTTTCACTCTAATGTGCAGGCTGTTAATTACTGTACTTGATCTAAGCACTAGTCATGGAAGAATGATAATTAGATATGGTTTAATAAAACAGTTTCGTACCTGGTGTTTTCATGTAATGACCCTCAATGTCTCCCATATCTGAGCTCATAGCTTGGCGTAGGTAACCATGGATCACACATCTACTGTAGAAGTAGCGCAAACACACCACAATGGCTGGGAGGAGTCCTATCAGCCAGGAACATTTTGTGGTGGCAAAACACACAACTGCCAAAGGAAAGATAATGGTATGTAGTAGATAATTTAAAAAACATAATGTGAAAGAACAAAAAAATATTCATAAAATAGGAAAAAAAATACTATACTTGGCATGTATGAAAAAGAAACTAGAAAATGTATTTTTTTCTAATTAAGAAAATGATACAGGTGAATAACAAAAAATTTTGTTTTTTTAAAGAAGGATAAAACTACAATCCTCGAGTGTGTTTTACCAGTTATTGCTGTGTAAAGCAGAAGAATCTCAGGGTGATGCCTCAAACCTCTGAAAGCAGTGTCTGGTACCATCTCCATCAAGCCTTCATAAAAAATCCGCTGCACCTCTGGTTTATCTTTCAGCTGAAATTCACGAACCACTAAACTTTGACCATTTTGATCTTTTAACCCTTTCTTAGCTAGATCTGCCATTTCTGCTTGGAGATGTGAGCCTCAGCTCAGTTCAGGATGCAGTGATAGCAGCTCATATTGCAAGCTGCTGTTGGCTTTCAGGAAAAAAAAAGATTTGTTTCAAAATTTTAAATGTAACGTCTCTTGGTTGTGTGTTGCTGTCAGAACTGTGCTGCTGTTATAAGTGCTTATCAGTTTTGACAGATAACAAGCCTGAAGTTGTCTTGAGGCCCCCCATAGCAAAATCTACAACTGCCAGTTGCTCCAGAGCCTTTCATCCTCGTAAATACAATATTTTAAAAAATGCTCCCCTTGGAATGTGTTGCCCGGACAGCAGAACATGCAGGATGGGAGATGCAAGGTTCTAAGGAGGAGACCATGAGCCCTTAGTTTGCCTAAAGATTCTTGCTTCTTCTAAATTGGACAATTTGTAGATCCTGCCTTCTGTTCCTAGCTAAAATGTCCTTACCTTTTGTGGGATCAACAGTAAGAACACTATCCAGGGAAGGAAAAGGTGCCCTGAACTGCTGCCCTGAATCCAGATAGACTTCTGCCTTAAGCTCGTAATTATGTGAAGGACATGCACATACAGTAGATGATGCTTGTCAAATTGTGAATACAGAACTAAGCTAATTCAGACCTACAAGAAACAAATGATTGAATTAATACATTTATTTAAGAAAATCAAATAAAAATACAAAATAAAAAAAAAAATGCAAATATTTTATGCAATAAATCAGGGTTCCTACAGGTGCTTTACATCCTTGAAAATGCTGGAAAATTAATATAGTGTTTTTAAGGTTTACAAAATGTTTCACACCAATAGTAATCTCACTTTATTTACTGCTTATTAAAGAAAGAGAAGTAATATAGAGAAATTCAAAAATGTTAACCTCTTTGTCTGGTTTGGCTCCCCCGAGCTTTTGCGTTAGTGCCATGCTAGTCTGCTGTAAAGGCAACATTACACTCAGGCAGGCAGAACATTAAACGAACATGCTGCAAGGATGTAATTTTGATGAATATATAAAATATATACCATGGCATAAACATGGGGCAAACTAACATTTGGCAAACTGCAAATTATGCAGAAAAGAGATTCCTCTTTTTGCAATAGGAGAGTCTGCAATCTCCAGCCCAAGGGTATAAGTTTGTAATGATAGTTGGTGGGGACAACAGGATGGTGGCTGATGGACCTAAAGTTACTCAACCCAAGTGGTTTCAACATGGATGGATGGATGGATGGATGGATGGATGGATGGATGGATGGATGGATGGATGGATGGATGGATGGATGGATGGATGGATGGAAACCAAAATTGAACAAAGCAAAACACAATACATGTTTATACTTTTTTATCTGCAGTCACCCACATTGGAAACCAAGTCCAGTGGATTCTTTTTAATTTTTTTTTACATTTTTGGAATGACTATGACCTGGATGACTAAAAAACTTCACCAGCATGTTAGGGTGTACTTTATGTGTTATGTTTTGAAGGTTTAGAATTGTATGATGTGTGCTGTGTCCAGGTGTCTGGCCAAAAAGATTTTCCAGAGACCAGACACCTATTTAAAAGTTCCGGGCCGAACCAGGAGTAAAGAAGTCTAAGTTTGTTGCTTGTTACTCGTAACTTTGCTTTGTGATAATTACAAGTTGCCATTAGAGGATGACTTTAAATTGTCACCACATGTGAATTTCTGGATGTCTTAAACAGCCCAGATGGAGATAGGACCATCAATGCTTTAGTGCAAAGATTTTCCTAACATTGTTTACAATAGCTAATTGGAGCTCCATTCTGCATTTAAAATAAAAGCATGTAGGAATATCTTAAAAACAACTCAAAATTCCTAACCTCTTCTTACTGACATCTTCAACTTCAAAATGCTATCCCATTTCTGAACAGGTCCTCTACTCCATCTATGATAAGTATTCAAAAAAAAGAAGCCACCCCTGAAATCCCTGAAATGCAAATGTTATAAAAAGAGCTTGAAATACCAGCAGCAGGAGTATAATAAAAGCATTATGGAGTGCACACAAACACCAACTGTTTCTGTATTGGCTCAAGGCTAAAAACTGAGCCTCTGAAGATACTGTGTATCAAGGGGCACATCAGAAGAACATAGTTATTGTAATTCAGTCATCTTATCTTAATTTCTCCTGATTTAAAATAGACTCTGTGAGCAGAAGGAGAGGGACTAGGAGGAGGACGGACAACTGGCGGCTAATGACTCACTTCAACTGGGAGGATTCTTGAATGGTCTGTTGAGATTAAAAAGAATTGCAGCACACAAGTCAAGACCAAGCATGCCAAAAGTGACATGATTGTGGGATCAGTTGGGTTCTATATTTAACTGCAATGACGTATTTAGTTGTGATGCATGGAGTGATACAATCGTCTGCCAAGGAGGAGGGTGGGAATGGGATGCTAAAGTGAAAATATAAAGACAAAATGTTAGAATGATCATGTGAATGTTTCATGATTTAGTACCTCAAACTACATCTATGTGCATGAGAGGACAAATTATGAAGAGATTTTTTAAACAAAGGATAGAGGTTTTTTTTTTTTCACCTGTGTTTACCACATTGAATAAAATGCGAGGAAAAAAAAACAATCCACTTAATTTAAACTCCAGCTTTTTAGAGGAAAAAAATCCAACTTGAAATGAAAAGCTGATTTGTTAAAGACAATGATTCTGAGCAGTATTCAGTTAGGACTTATCAGGCAGCTAAATAAAGCAGAACCGTATTTACACCCACACATACTGTTCTTTATCTTCATGTCTTATTTCATGGTTTCAGTTAAACATATATGTCGCATAAACAACACTGCCTCCCACTAACATCAACTATGTTCCCCTGATTGTTAACTATTCCAGTTTCTTACATAAACCTGCTGAAGCTGTATTTATTTTAAACACATCTTGTCATTTAAAATCAAAAACCAACAAATGCAGAAACTCTAAACTAGGTATGATTTTGATAACTGCAACCTTTCTGCTTTGTAGAACAGAAAAGCCCATTTCATATCTCTGCTTCTACAGTCATAGTTTTTTTTAATCATTCCCCCCACATGAACAACAGTCGATATAATGGATGTGTTACTCTGATATGAACATGGATATCAACATATGAAGTTGATTACTTGCTCCAAATGACCAATGCAACAATAAGGATGCCTCAATAACTTGTGAACTGTGTAACTATGGAATGCTCTGATAAACTGCAATACTTTGCAATAATATGGTGTTACAAAGACTCAGATGGTAAATTGGATGACCTCTAATAAATTATGTTATTCTTATTTATTCTACAATGCTCAATTCCAATTTATTGCTGAAGTTTTTGACTTCAGATCGTTTCTGTGTGCAAAGCTCAGTTATGAGTGTCACACGCTTGTCAGGAGGCCAAGCAGTCTTGGAGGTGGGATCCAAACTGGTTGAAAGAAGTACATGCTCTAAAGAGTTTACAGCTAACAAAATTAAAAAAAAAATGTCTGGTGTAACCAAACCACACCAACCACCAGAACAATGGCAGACATGTTTCTTATATAGAGGAGGAACTAAATTGGAAGAAACCATTTTTAAAAGGATGTTCAGCTAACAAGAAGAAAAGGAAAATTTGGTTTAAACAAACAGCTAATTAAGAAATACTTTTACCAATAAATACAGAAAACAAATATTTCAATTCAACCCAAACAATTACTCAAACTCTATATAGAAAACACCATACATCAGATCAACCTCCCCCTTTCAATTATCCAATGGTGCAGTCCTGTACACACCTGCTTGGAGAGTGAAACAGCAGAGGTGAGTATTTCACAATATTTGAACTCTTTAATCCATGAATTTCCCTTTTATGAAGAGTTAAACAAAAACAAAGTTTTGTAAAGTGAAATCAATTTACCTTTTTACAAAAATGAAAACAAGATGTGGCCAACCAAAGAACCACAACCCAAACAAATCCACTTCACCCAAAACAGCAAAAATAAACCAGTGTAGAAAACCAGATGCTGTGTTTAGCTGCTACTTTGGCCAATATACAGGTAACAATGGCTCATTGTTACAATGAGATATAATCATACAAAACCTAAGCTAATTACTGGTTGAAGAGAAAATAAATATTTAATGAGAGCTTCAGCCCTGGTCTAAAAAAAAAAAACCTATGTCTCCCATGGCTGGAAGGGAAACTGTTACCTAAGGAGAAGGATGACACCTTGTGTTAGATCTGATGGGCATCTGAGTTTATGGGTGACAGTATATAGTTATATTTCTGATAGTTTGCCTTCAGAGTAAAAAGGAAAGTGATGTACAAATAACTTTTCCTTTTCGTTTCATATAAGCATATTTGGTTGAAATTTCATTGAGATTAATTATTGAATAATCTGTGAATCTGTATCAAAAATCTAATCCCATAGAGCAAAAGGAGCATTTGCTCTCCAACATCTCTGCGTTAGTTTAGCACAGAACATGCCATTTATGACACTTTTTTTGTGTCTGATCTCAGCTCAGACGTGTGACAGACTTTGGATAAGTTCAGGAAATCCAGCTACTGATCAGAGTTATTTCACAGCTTTCTAAAACCAAAAATCCTGGGATCCCAGAGATTCATCGTCCAAACTTATTCCCAGTTATGATCCCACTCACCAGTCTTTGGCTGTGCCAGCCAAAAGAATCACTCTTGTCAGGAGCTAGTGTGAGCCAAGAGGAAACAGCAGCCAAACAAGTTTTCCATTGTGAGGGCCACTTTTATTTACTATTTATTTTAGTTTCTATTGAGCCCCACAACCCTGTCTTCTGACCCCTTATTCTTTAAAAGAAATAAAAAAAACATGGTGAGAAATTTAGGGAAATTATCACAAGATCAAGCAGCTGATCCCTTTAAAACATATATAGACAACTGGGAAAGGAAGAGGTGATGCAATATAGTGGCAACCCGTTTCTGGACAATCCTAATGGCATTGCATCAATAATAAGTATTTATTGTTAAGGGGCTCTATTTCTTTTAAGAAATTAGATTTTTCAGCACATCAATTGTTTTTTTTTTGTTTGTTTGTTTTTTGTTTTGTGTCATGGCCAGTTTTATTTTGTTTTGTTTTGTTCTTTTAACCAACAAGTTTAAGGAAGAAAAAAAAACAAATAGTATTTATTTGCTTTATAGCTAGGATATGAAGAATATTTCCTCCACAGACTCAATAGTCCAATATATTCCCTGTATTTCAGACATTTAAAATGTTTAATTGACATAAATCCATCTTTATTTGAGACTCAGAAAGAGTTTGCTGTCAGCTTGTTATTGCATCACCTCCTGGTGTTTACTAGAAAAATATTCACCGCCTTTCATCATGTGTTTCCTATGATTTCAAGGTTACACTAGATGAAGATTTGTCAGAAACAAACTATGTTACTGTCAGCCTGTGATGATCTGCCACACTTTGATCATCTTGTAATTCTCCCAGACATTTAAATTTTTTTTTCTTTCAGATTTGTTTATCCCTTCATGATAAAGGTTTTTAACCTAATTTAGCCAATGACTCAGTAAACTCGAAAGGCGCCCACATCAAAAGACGTTATAGGAGGCGCATTTCCTTTATGCAGAGAAATGGAAACCATGCAAATTGCAGTAAAACCCTCCCACAGAGGATAAGTGGAATATAATTTGGAGAATCAAATCAATCAAAAGCCCACATCTTAAAGCATAAGCTTGATTTCAGGAAAGTTTACTAAATATTTTATTCTGTTTTGACATAGAAATGTGGAATATTTCTGTTTTAGGAAATATTTTCTGATGGAAAAAAAGTGTTCCCCCAGACTGTTTACAGGGTTATAAACCCTGCTGATGGACAAGACGTCAGTCTATTTCTAGTTGCTAAAAACAGAACTTGAAGCACAGATTTATAATATACTTTTCCTTCTTACAGTATGTTGTACAATAAAGCCATTTTGTTTAATAAAGGTAGTGTTGCTCACAGTTCAATTTTCCCTATGTGGTTTGGGGGCTACGTTGTCCTTGTCATCTCTTTGCTCTTCGCTCCATGCCTCTAGTCAGGTCATGTTAACCACTTATTTTACTTTGTTTTTCTAAGTCCGCATAAATCTGCCTGAAGTAAAATGAATATATGTCACACACACTGTAAGCATCTACAGAACTTGTTTAATAATCTGTTAAAAGTGATTGCTGGCTCATCAATCCACTCATAAAGATGCATGTCAGTAAGAAAAGGTTAGGAACTTATCCCCTAACATTTGTATTTTTGATGTGTCACACCTTGATTTCTCCAAAGATATTTGCTTTTATGCTCATTACTATAAGCAGTACAAGCTCATAGCATTAAAGTATCTCCATTTAATGAGTGGAAAAACAAAAGAAAGGACAGGATTTGTTCAATGTCAAAGTATAAACTATCCACAATGCTTATTATTAGCTTAGCTTATCTTAACTTATGCAAAACTTTGTTGGTGCAAAGCAAAGTTGTATACTAACACTTGGCCTGCTCCATGAGTTCCAACAATAATAATTCTTGACTTTAGTGGAAGTTCTTCTTTATTTCAGCCCTAAGGTAAGATCTAACTTTAAGCTCTGTGAAAAATAAAAGAAAAAAACGCTGCAAGACAAACCTGTTATAGCCTTTTTCATTGGATGTAGAGATCCAGCTTTCATTGTGCAGATTCAAGTGTAGCAACCGATCTTTGGGATTGCCTGTCTGGAGCCTTGGTCCGCTTTAATCCTGGGAAACATTCACTGGAGTAATCATGAATGCTAAACGGGCACAATAGCCCTGTTTCAGAAAGAATGACTGACCCACTGAGTTAAAAACAGACACTCTGAGTTTTCAATATCAGATCATGTGATATCATTGTAGTTGCTGAACCTGGTATTAGGTCAGGTCCAGCTTAAGCTTAAGTGGTTGCCTCAAATGGTTGTCCAAAAGAATATTACATTAAGGATATTATCATTTTTGTCCAGGCCTATTTTATGAGTTTTTTTTTTTTTAACTGAAGCACGGTTGAAAACAGATGTCTGACTTTCTTTGCTTTTTTCATTGATTTTTTTTTTATTTGTTGTTACTTTTTAAGTAATTTTTATGACCATTGGGACCATTAAACAAATGGTACGAACAATTTTATTCACATGCGTAAATTTAGACTTCTAATTAAATGTAGATACATGTATATATGTATAGAACTAAGGATTATTTATAAGCTACATTTATATAAATAATTATATATAAATGTAGGATGTACAGATGTATAAATACTGTATATATCATATTTTGAAAAAAGATTTATCATCTATATTTGGCATTTGCCACTGTTAGAAAAAAGCACTGAATGTTAAGAAAGTGCACTAAATGACCAAAATGTCACAGTGAAAATTTAACTTGCTAAATCTTTACAAACCTGAAAACATCAGTTTGTGTGTAACTGATGTATGCAATGTCTCTCACTGAGTGATCTTATTTACTGAAAAAATGAACTCTAATAAACTCTAATATTTTGACCTATTAAAAGACTGCTAATATGGAAGACTGATCCTGTGATCCAACAGATCCTGTGAAGACTTAAGTTTTTATTTTCCTGCATAATATTAAAATGAAACTTTATATTTTTACCCTTTTTTAGTAATAGAGAGAATCTAATCTGTTTCACTACATGTGTTGTGATCTATGTTCTATTCAATTCCCAGCCAGCTGGGAATTTATATTTCTGACACTTTAAGATGTTTATTTTCCTCTCCAGTAGGGGTGGTGAATATCTTATTTAATCAGATATTATTTCGGGTGTTATATATTGTTTATGACCCATAGCCCTACTAGCTGTGTGTTAGAACAATAAATGCAAGAGTGATTCGAGCACTAATCATGGTCAAACAGTTAATTCTGCACATACTGTACATGGAAGAAATTCACCACAACTTCTGTTAAAAATATGAGTTTATGAACAAAAATCATTCAGCTACAAGTCAAACATATTTCAGTTTAACGCTCTTAACTAAAACTAGTGAAACTCAGCTAAACTAAACTACTATGTACAAAGATGAAGGGAAAACATGGTTGAAAACCATATTACAGTTTAAGATGGATCTTGTGTTTGAAAACCAAAGTTTATGTAGAAGAATTTAGGATATGATCAAATTAGCTTTTCACTAATTTAGAGAAATTGGAATGTTTTCAGACCAATTCACAATGCAAATCCATGAGGTGAATAAAACATTATTTGGCCAAATAATTATTAAGCAAATAATTTATTTGCTTAATCAATTCACCAAAGCTGCGTCCTCTTCTCTGGTCATCATGTCAAGATGAAACATGGACATTGGGTCCTAATGTCCAAAAACCATGATCATGGCATATGGCACGAGACATCTTGTGTTTGCAGTGTTATTCCATGGCTGTGGGGTGTGATTCATTGGGCAAAGTTCTTTTGGTAGAGTCCTTCTGTCCCCTACCCCATGAATTGTGTCCATGGATCATCCTAGGACAAAGCTGGCCTTCCTATGGGCTTATTTAACTACTTTCTCTATGTGGGTGATACATCACACTAAAACATGGCTGATGCTACCACAGTGTCAAAAAGGGTCTTCAGACTGTACTCCAAAAGATCAGGTCTAACCCTACCTGTAAAGAGTGTCTGTGCAGTTAACTATTTTCTCAGAATCAGTACCCTGAATTTTTACCAGTGTCCACATACTAAATCTTCACTTACAGAAATCTATCTCTAACATTTCAGTTTTCACCCATAATGAGGCCAACTATGGCAGAGTCCTCTTTGAACTTCTGAAGAAGGCAGCCTGGGGAGTTAACAGAGAAGTCTTTAGTATAGAGAGTAAACAGGGATGGCGTCAGCACAGTTCACTTCTTCACCCTCTGCTGCAGACCAGTCTGTTAGAGACATGCCCCTGTGTCCTTACATACTGTGGGTGGTCAGTAAGATACTATAACTGAGCATGCATTGGGCCACATGGTGATGCACTCCTAACTGCTCCAGCTTAACACAATCCTTACAGTGGGGCTCCATTAGATTGTTCATAGTTTAAATAGGTAGATCAGGTAGATCTTGATGTCATCTGCCCGAATGCCACACTGCAGGGGATCTGACAAAGACCAACTTCTGTGGGTCAGAAAGACATTTCATATAACCATTACGTTGAAAAAATTCCAGTTTTATTTGAAGCAGCTGTTTTTAAAAAATATATATAAATTCCACACCATGAATTCCCTGTGCTTTTCATCTATCTTTAACTTCTCTGTGTAAAATGTACAAGCCAATATGATAAAACAGTATCGCAGCAGAAGAACAAATTACTAAACCAGTTGACTGAGGCCACACTTCGCTGACATGGTCGGTCATCACCAGCAGAACAGAACGTACGAGAGGATGACATAGGACATGGAAGGAGGAGGGAAAGTGATGTGTGAAGGAGGAATTGGTGAGAGAAAGAGACAAAGAAGTGGGAAGATGTGTAGATGAGTATAAAGCTTCGCTCAGAGCTGCAGGATGCAACTAAGAGAGGTGATTAGTGAAAAGCAAGTGGAGCTGCTCCATGTGAGACAAGAAAACGTGGCACAGTAAATAAAAAAAAACAGGAAGTTCTTGTTATGATAGTAGAAGAAGAGGTAGGACATAAATGTGAAAACTGTGGGTGGTCCAGTTCAGTGCTGTTTTATGATTATATGAGTTGGAGAAATCAGACATGCCCACCCTGGCTTTTCACAAATATTCTGGGCTTTTCAGCTTCTGAAAGTTACATCCCAAAATGATTTCATGTTGGGAAAATTGCTGCACTTTAAAAAGAACTGCACAAGGAAAGTTATAATGCAATTTACGTTGAATTCAAAGAAACAAATTTTTTTTTTGTAAATTACATACATTGGAACACACAAGTGAATGCCAGTTCATCAATTCAAACTTATAAGTCATATAACAAAAAACTTTTTTTTTTTTTTTTAACAGGCCTAAAAGGGAGTGGGATGAAGAAAAGGTATCCCACCCGATGCTCCTTCAAAGTAAATATATATTTTCAGCTATATATGAAAATATATAGCTATAAAATATATAGGGGGGGGGGTTGGTTTGGGGTGTGGGGGGTGCCTGAAATAACTCCCAAGGGATGCATCTGTAACAGATGTCAAAGCCACCCTTGCTAATTCCTCTAGTTGTGGAGGAGAAGCAGTTCTACTTCAAGCCTCTCCTGGGAGAGGATGGAAAAACCTGGAAGAAAAGACTTAGGCCCCGTCCACACGAAGTCAAAACGAACACAAAACGCTAATATTTTCCAGAACGTTGGTCGTAAAGACGGAGACGTAAAATAAATGTGATCGTCCACACGAATGCATGAAAAC
>NW_015151233.1:118313-126939 GCF_000732505.1 Cyprinodon variegatus | reverse complement strand
AAAAATTTGTGCGTTTAGGCCAGGGTTCGGCTTCGTGTGGACGGGGCCTTAAACCTTTTTTCAACAGTGGCCCATATCCATCTCTTATTAAAAAGGTAAAAACCAACTAATAGGGAAAAATTTAAGAAACTGTCATACAAATATACACCTGACATTTTAGTCTTCTGCTGGTTTTGTCATGATGGGTCTAATGTGTTTGACCTACATCCAGAAGCATTCACAGAGACTGGAAAAAGTTAAACAGTTTATTGAAGGGATTACTGTACAGAGACAAGGAAAAAACAGTTCTTCAGCTTGGGGAGATTCCAGCGGTCAGGTGAACCGGAAGCAGAAGCTCTAGGAGGAGATCAGAGTGGTGAGTTCAAGGACTGTGGGAAATCTGGCCGATTGTCTGAATACAAGGTTTGACTTGGCCTCACTGTGGTTTTTTGGGAGGGTTCCAGAGTTCCAGATTTGAGGAGGCTTGATCTGTAGAAGGTGTTTTTCGTTGGAGGACGGACAGACAGACTATGGTGGTCTTTATGAGCAGCTGAGCAGACTGACACAAAGTTCCTGTAGTGAACGGCATTCAGGAGAGGAGATCTGTCTCCTATTCTCAGTGTGACGAGAGAGTTCCTTCCAAGACTTGAAGGGCCAGGCTTATCCAGTGGATCAGTGATATCCTGCCGGAGAATCAAAAGACAAAACTTGGTTAGCGCTGAGAGCTCAGAAGAAGACTGGGACTAAAGGTTAGACTCTGCAAACTCTGAGGGGCTATAGTACCCAATACTGGCAAGCACTCTGGCATGGAAGTGAAGACAGTCTGCTCCTCAAGTACTCCTCAGGAATTTATGACCCAATAGGCTGCAGGTGTGAGGTGAGAAGAACAGGAAGCCCTCTAGACCAGGAGAGGACAATAGCACCATCGGGTGGGTGCACAGTGGAACTGCAAGAGAACAAAACAAGCCCCACAAACTGGAATCCTCACAGGTTTAACTGAAAACTACACCATTTTCTTTTTACGTTGATTTGATCTGACAGTTTCCATTTATACGTTTTCCATCAAATTCTAATATAAATTATGCTGAAGTTTCAGCATTACTTTGAATTGAAAAATTTAGTTGTGCACTTTTAAAGGTGTGTGATGATTAAGAAAATTTCAACAGAAAAATAACTCAGAGCGTTTTTTTCAAAAGTCCGAGTTCACTGCTTTAATTACTCCAAAAAGTGCTTATATTTTTTTAAACTGGGTTTTCATTTTAGGATTTAAGACTCAAAAGATCAGCAGTGGATATTTTTAAATATTGCTTCCCTGTTTTACCCTTTATTTAAAAAAAAGGCACTTACAGAACTTACAATCTTGCTCTATTATGATCCTGTTGTGTGAGTGTGAGTTCTTTAATGAACAGGGGTCTTTATAAAGCATTACTTAAGATCTATACTAACAGTATTTATACAACAAACAAAAGAAAATGCAGTGCACCAGAAAAAAATCCTATAAAATCATTCTCACACACGAAACCACTGATGTTTCCTTTATAGATTAGAGCTGTACTTATCAACTAATATTGATCAAGTTATTTTCTCTTGGATTTCCCAGTCTCGCCTTGCCCCTGTCGTACACCTGCCCTCTGATCTCCTAACATTGACCAAACACTTCTCCCACTTATATGGCAAACATCTTTCCCTTCTAACCTCTCTGCCTGCCACTGGATTTTGTGTGTATGTTCCATGCCTGGATTACAGATCTACTTCAAGTGTTTGTCATCACTGTCAACCCCAAGCTTTAAAAAGTTTCTATCCCCCAAGACACAACTTGTTGTTACATCAAGACCCTCTAGGACCCTCTAGTTAGTTTCTTTATCTGCAAGTTCTTTGCCCACTGAGTTCTGTCCTTAGCCTCTGAACCTTCCTCTCTCAGTTGTTCCAGACCGCATACCTGGAAACCTTTCCTGTTTCCCACTAATGCATTGTCATTAATAAGCCTTTTAAATATGGTAGGTTCTCGGTCTGAGGCATTGAAGAATTTGCAAAGCAAAATAAGATGACTGATCAAGAGTAAAACAGCATGTGATAATTGCTATAGCCTTTCAGCAACTACAGTGTTTTGGCATATTAGGCCTTTACTAATTAAAGATTAGGCAATTACAAATACAAAGTCCAAGTACATTTAAAACATTTCAAAATCAAATTTCCTGGTATACTTGAGAGCTTTATAATATACTGTAGCTGTAAAAATTAGTTATCAATAAATTAGATTTCATTAGACTTAAAGGTGTAGTGGAGGATGTTCTATTTCCAGGTGGATCAGCAAAATAAGTGGTCCTCTTAATTGTCAATCATTGTGGTGATATGTTTACGTAAGGCCGTACTACTTGCTCGTCCGCATTTTCACTTGGTAAGTCTGACATAGTGGAGAAATTGCAATCTTCTTTTGAAAAGGGAGCTTGTATGAGCGATGCAAACAGCAACTTTTAAATAGAGCGTGCACAAGGAGAAATGTGTTTGTGTATGCTCTCACACGTGTTTAATAGGCGTTCCCTCTCGGGACCAGGTACAGGGTTGTGCATGTGCATTTCTTTTTTAAGTGGAAAGGTCTTTTCAAAAATTCACAAAAAAATCCTCCACTATACTTTTAATGCAGGATAGGCTTACTACTCCACTCTTATAAATGGTAAACTCAGTTAGAATAGTCAATAATATAGATTAAGTTTTTTGTTAACAAAACAGGTTCTCGAGAATTTAACCGGGTAAAAATAAGTAATACAGGTCAATGGACATAAAAACAGAGACATACTGTATGGTCAGCAGCTGTGATCATGTCAAAATTCACTAAATAAGACAGTGTTCCAATGGTTAAGAGCAGATGCGGACATCACAGACAGAAAATAATAAAGGAGGTCTGGACAGAGTGGTTAGTTTTGGACATAATAAGGCACACATGAAAACAATGTGTAACAATGGTCAGTCCATTACCAGAGGTCATCCCCACTATAATGATACTTCTGCAGATCAGCTAATAGTCACTCTGTAAGAACTGCAAGAGATACAGTAGTCTGGAGACTACGGTACATTTTATACCATAATGAGCACTTCATCTTGTTTTGGTTGGGGTAAGATCAAAATCACTCCTACAAGTGTCCAGCATCTGAGGCACAGGGTTGTCACAGCGGTCTGAGATTAGAATCAGTGGGTTGTTGAGGGTACACACATGCATAGTGTCATCCTGCATTACTAAACAACTACCCAATCCATGCATATCAAACCCTTTTTTTTCTTCAGTTTTTGCTAAACTGCATTTTATATTCAGTATATAAGAATATATCCATCCATCCATCCACTTCTTCTGCTTATCCAGAGTCGTGTTGCGGGGGTAGCAGCTTCAGTATGGAGGCCCAGTCCCTCTGCCCAGCCACTTGGGCCTCGACTGCCTCCCATCACACAATGCACCCGACATAAGAATATATTTAATAAAAATTAGATACAGAAATACTGTCTTACTGGAAAGTTTAATTAAAATCTGCAAAAAAAGGGGTTTTCAATTGGGTTTCACCACAGAGGAATCCAGATTTTATTTATTTAATTTGACTGATTTACAGCCAATTTAAAAGTAGTAGATTGATGCCTTTCAGTTACATTCATCGAAGTCCAGTGTCCAGCACCTTTGATCTGTGTCTCTCCATTACCATAGCTGAGTCGAATAATCACAAATCATTTTTAATTCTGATGTGCAGAGACACATCGAAAAGTTGCAGGACGCCCAGCATGGAGGACTGAAAATTAAGACCCTGTGCTAGATCATCATCACAAAACTGCTGACGTATATCCAAATGCCTGTGCTTTGCAAAACAGAGCAGATACAGTATCTGATATTTTGGGGCCACCTGGGTGAAAACTAAATCCTGTGTTTTTCCTTAATAGGTGTAATCGGGCGCTTATATGTGCGTGGTTCCCGATCTTGTGATGCCCTGAGAAACGTCTGTCTCCCAGTCGGCCTCTCTTAAGGCGCAGCAGCAACGCAGAACTCTGCCAATGAGGGTGTATGTTCGCACGTGTCTTTGTGTGCTTGCACACTTAAGCCTTCCAAATGTTCTCCACTGAAGCGAGATCCAAGAACATGACTCAAACGTCACACCTCCTCTGTTGCTATCTTACTGTGGCTGCCTCTTTCGTATTAGTCCTTGTTTCCCTATCAGTAGAGAGCTCTGTTTTCCAGTCCTGGTTTGGTGTCAGTGACTTTTTAACCTTTAGAGTGGACACTTGCATGTTTAATATCCATTTGCAAAGTGGCTTTCTCTGTATTCTTTGACATGATGGGTGAGATAGGATAAGGTCAAACAGAATGATTTATATTTTTAAGTTAAAAATAGGGAAATAAAGACCTATTTGTGGATTTGCATACCATTTTATTTGTTTTCTATTTTAAATGCTCTATATGAGTTAATTGCTTGATAAATGTAAAGTTTTCAAGTATTGTTTGCTTCCTTGTACCACATATATATAAAAAAAAATATTATATTGTTTTTACAGTATATCCAGCTTTTTGGCTAAGGATTACACCTCATCTTTTGTTTTCATATCTTTGATTTGGAGCAAACTTTTGTTGCTACTCGCTGCAGGGTGGAACAAATAAAGGCAGGAATTCACAGATTAATTTTTTTAAGCATAATATTTTTAATTAAAGAAAGTGAGAAAATATTTTCAAAAGGGAGGCTTGGTTTGGGTAGTAGTTTCCAAACAAACCTGCAGTGAAGTCTTTAACTAACTGCATGAAAGGGTATAAAAAAAGACCATGAATCAAATCATTTTTTTAAACACATAGCAACTAAGAAAAAGGAAGCAAGCATATGTGTGCAAATGTTTGATGAAAAACAGTGCATGACGTCAAGGTGCTTTGGCATAACAGATAATGTGTGAAAAGAAGTGCTCATGTACAGAAGCTAAAGTGAAATGCCTGTGGGGTGGCATAAATTCAACTCCTGAACACAAAATAAGATGAATAACTTGCAAATTGCACTCGCACATGAGAAGGTGAGAATGTATGAATGTGTGTGGAGAGAGCTGGTAAGAGGGAGAAGCAAGGACCCAGCAGGTGGAGAGAAGTGTGACAGAGGAGTGACGCACTCAAACAAGCGCAGCTTCCACCCTGGCTTTCCACCGCTTCTTCTCTTCTACAAGTTAAATTGGAAGTCATTAATATTCAACATGCTGAAGCGTCGACAGACATTCGCTCACAACCCCTCCCTCCAACTCTCTCGTTTTGCTAGAGATAGCTCCTGTTCTGACTGCTGAGTGACATGGACGACGTCCAATCAAACCCACATATATTGAAAGTACTCTACGAAGAAGGTGCGTCATGGAATATATTCCTGCCAAACAAAAGCTCAGAGACCAATGGGAATCTAAAGGATGGAGCAGGTGATGTGCTGGTTTCATCCTTATATAGACATGACAAACTATCACATTTCTGAGTTTCTGAGCTTTATGCCACATGGAGAGGGAGCAGAATAATACAGTTCTCTGTTTGCATGGAATGCATATGACAAGCAACATAATGATACTTTTAAACTTCTTAAAAACTGATTTAAAAACTAGCTTTCAAGTTAATAAAATGCAGTAACAACATGTTGGAATATAGATGAGACATTAAAGACCTACATCAGCAACTTTTTTTATAATGACTTTATTGGTTTTACATATGATAGATTAGTTCAAAGTAGCAAATGGTTGCAAATTAGAAGGACAACCAGACAGATGAAGAGACAGATTAAGGACCTTTGCCATGTCCATCCCCGGAAGTAGCTGGGTTATTTTTTAAGTTTTCAACAACCATTATGGGGGTGTTGACAAAGAACTAATGATGAACTGCTTTCAACTTGACAATACCAAGCAAATAAATCAAGAAAATCACCACAGTTATCATGCCTTATTTCAAATTTTTAATCTGAGTAAGGCCCACTATTTAGGATGTTATATGCCTGATATATTTGAGATAAAACAAAAGTAAATCCTATTTTCTTTATCCTGGCATAAGAGATCAAAATGTTTTTTTAAATCCTCCTATATAAAGAAAGATTTTCTGAGAAGCATTATGATTGGGCCTTAGCTTCTATGCTCTGTCTGATAAAGAACTTTTTTTTTTAACACTTCTGTTCCATGATCCTTGGTCCACGCTTTTAGCAAAATAATAGCTGGTTCACATTTTCCTGCCTTTCTTTTTAAGAGATATATCAAAGCCGGTTTTCCTATGTTATCAATTATATTCCTTTTTTTTTATTTCTCTGAGCAACAAAAGGAGGTTAAAATAAAAGGTAGAAGTTGAAGAACTTATAAGAAATGTTTAACATATTAGGTCTTTTAAAAAAGGAGGCATTAAAATCAAAGCACAAAATCACTAATACAGAGTGTCTTATTTTAAAGGCAATTGTAAAGTAAGAAGACATCCAGTAATGTTAAATAAAAATGTTAAAAATGATCTAGTTTAAACTACATGCACATTTTTGAAAGATAACATATTTCTATATGCCTTTAAATTGTCTTAACATTGTACTTCCTTTTCTTTCCATATCTAACTCATTCCACAGCATAACTCCTGCTTGGCTAAGCCCCAGAATTTTCAGTGTGGTGCAAACTCTCTTCTCTATTGTTGAACATTCTTTGTATATTGCCAGGAAGCAGATCACAGCTTTGTGGTAAAGATTCTCATTCATCCAGGTTATAGTCATTCCAAAAAAGTAAAAAAAAACAACCCACTGGACTTTGTTTCCAAGTTTAAAGATGTTTCGCTTTCTCTTCATAGGTTGATGATATTGTTGAAGGGGTTGCTAGTTTTCTTGGTACTGCCTTAAACAACACAGCCCCTTTGACTGCTTTGATCCAGTTGAACTTTCAGAGTTAGCAAAACTATTGTCTTCATCTAAGCCTTCAACATGTACGTTATATCCAATTCCAACCAAGTTATTTAAGGAAGTATTCCCTTTGATCTCATCCTCCACTTTAGGTGTGGTTAAATAATCTTTGTTACAGGGATATGTACCAAAGGCTTTTAAAGTTGCTGTAATTAAACCTTTACTTAAGAAACTGTCTCTTGACGCAGATGACTTGGTCAATTATAGGCCTACAGTATGTGCAATCTTCATTTTTTTTATCTAAAATTCTTGAGAAAGTAGTTGCAAAACAAGTGTGCGACCACTTACACTATAATGAATTTTTTGAAGAGTTTCAGTCTGGCTTTCAAATTCATTATATTCAGCTATGCATTGCAAGATTTTTGGCAACAACCCCCTTCCCTCAGTTAAAGCATTGAAGATGGGTGGAGGCTGGGTCTTCCTACATGACCCTCTCTCTGAAAGAAGCATTTCGAGGTTCTTATGTGGCCTAGCCAGTCTCCACACCTAAAACCAATAGTGAATCTTGGAGGGAGCTCAAACTCTGTGTTTCTCAGCGATAGCCTAGAAACATGACAGATCTAGAGAAGATCTTTGTGGAGGAGTGGGCCAAAATCCCTCCTGCAGCGTGTTCAAACCTGGGCAAGAGCTACAGGAAATGTTTGACTTTTGTAAGAGCAAACAAAGGCTACTGTACCAAATATTAACATCGATTTTCTCAGATATTCAAATACATATTTGCAGATGTATCATATAAATAAATACTGAAAAAATCAGACATTGTGATTTCTGGATTTTTTTTAGATCATATCTCTTACAATGGACATGCACGTAGGATGACACATATATATGTATTAGTATTGAAGTAAGAACTTTTCTCCTACATTCTAAGACCCCGCTTGTTCCCAAGTTAAAAAAAATCCATCCATCCATTTTCCGTCACGCTTATCCCAGCTCATGTCCCGAGGGGTACTGGTGTATATCTCCAGCGGTCAATGGGCGAGAGGTGGGGTACACCCTGGACAGGTCAGCAGTCTATCGCAGGGCAAGGTGAAAACAAAATATCACAAAATGTGACAATAAAATGTTACATAAACATGGTACTTGCACCACCTGTTCAAATAGGACAGACTAGAGGTCTTTGCCATCAGCGACGCCAGACCCCATTTACTGGGGCACGTGCCCCAGTATAAATGAGCTGTGCCCCAGTATAAATGAGCTGTGCCCCAGTATAAATGAGCTGTGCCCCAGTATAAATCTCATGAATATTTGCAACAGTATTAAATTTTTTTAATACATCAATTTAGATAATTCCAACGGAAGGAGACGTATATTTCTACTCAAATGCGCAGCAAGTGTTTTGGTAACTCCAAATTGAGGATGTATTAGCTCCCCCACGTCAGCGCATGTCACTGCATGAACTGCAGGTAAATTAACACGCTGCTCTCAACTGAGATGGATGGGAGACTGTGCGGCCACGACGCATTTTTAGTTCTGGTAACGTTTCTTACCTGTCAATTTTATTATTTTCCCAGTGAAACCACATGATTTATAGGCTACTAACTGAAAATTCCTGCATTAGTTTGTAGATGGATATCAGGAAATTTCTCACACGAAGCAGAGACAGGGAAGCAGTAAAACAAGATGAGAGAGGGAGGTAAGGTCCCGTAATGAATTAGTGATTTAAGCTAAGCAGTTACATTAGGGACGTTATAAGCAATATGATAGATATTTACATAATTATAAATTTACGTTTTTTT
>NW_015151233.1:59277-117253 GCF_000732505.1 Cyprinodon variegatus | reverse complement strand
ATTTTATATGTGTAGTGATGAGGTAAAAATAAGCCTGTTTAAAGCTTACTGTACATCCTTGTATACATCTCCTTTGTGGTGTAAATTTAAAAAAGCTAGCATGCAGAAGCTTAAAGTTGCTTATAATGACGCTTTGAGAATTCTGCTTAAGAAACCCAGATTCAGCAGTGCTAGTGAGATGTTCTGTAACGCACATGTTAGAACATTCCAGGCACTTATGAGAAATCGAATATACAAGTTTATATGTCGTTTGGGCAGCTCATTGAACAGTCTTGTTATAATCTTTTCACATCCCTCTAGTGCACTAAGATACCAGTCGGCTCTGTGGAAATATTGGTATGCAAGTCTTTTATAAGATGTCTTTTCTTTTTCTTTTTTTTATATATATGTACATAAATGTGTTGTGTTGTTGTGTGTCTTCTTTGTGGACTGCGAGTCTGTTGAATAAAGTAATCATTCAAGTGTCATTCAATATATTTAAACTCATGTCAATAAATATTATAATTCCTAAACAGCATGCCACTTTATATATATATATATATATATATATATATATATATATATATATACCGGTATATATATATATATAATTACAACTGTAACCATACAGTCGTATGTTTACTGTACGTCACCTTTTTTTTCAACACAGTGTTTTTTTCTAATCACAGTGTTTTATTACAACTGCTTACCTTTATCAAGGCTAGACAGCTGTACTAAACTAAATTTCTTTTTGTAAACATTTGTGTGAGAAAAATGACAAAATAAAATCTGTCTAAGTCTAATTCTAAGTCTTTAGGTCATTGGCAGAGTTGTAAAACAGGACAGTAAGATTACGGGACAACAAAAATCAATTTGTCTCAGCATTACAGTAAAGTGGTACATCGTGTCAGTCATAATATCACAGATGATGATAAGCATCCACTGTCCCGTCACTTTGAGCTCCTTCCATTACACTAGATATACAGACTTTCTTGTGCCAAAAAAATTATACAGAAATTATTTTGTGCCCTCTGCCTTCAATGAGCTGAACAAGTAGGAAATATCACTCGGTCTGTTCTGCTTTTTTTTCCCTTGATGAAGTAAATCTGCTGTTGTGTCTGCAATTACCACATTTATAATTGGATTTTAATGTATTTTTACGTTGTTGTGTATGAGCAAGCCCAAGGCAAATTTCTGCCATCTTTGTGTAAGGTAGACAATAAAGTTTTTCCATTCTATTCCATTCTAAATCCCGTATTGTTAAAAGTTTTTATTCCAACTCAGTCCGTTTTAGATTCTCTGGACAGAGAAATCTGTTAACTGTCTGCTTAACTGTTTTGCTTTTAATAATTGCTAAAGAGCTGAGAGAGAACAGCCGCCTGCATATACAAGGCCAGTGTCTTTGTGGGTGTGCAAGTGTTCTGTACTGTGATTGCTTTGGGTGTTTGACTGGACACTCGCCAAGACGTAGAATAAAACTCCCACACAGACACACTTTGTTAAAACAAGTATGAATTTATTCTTTCAAGAACATGTCTTTTTCTTCAACAGTAAAAATAAATAACAAACAGTATTTAATATATTGACGATCTCTTCTCAGATACAAAACATGAAACATGCAGAGTGTCAATCTAACAAAGGAAAACTTGGGAAAATGGTATAACTGGCACTTTGGTCATCTGAAAGTGACTTCATGTTCACTAGAGAGCACCCTGGCTCAGTTTGACCTCCTGTAGGAGTTTGAACATGGGACTAAACAGCAGGATGGCACTGAATATTTCACACAGTCCTTCTCTGTTGTGGTAAGAAATGTTAAAATATTGGAGAGCACAGAAAAGCTCACATTCCATCTGCTGCAAGCCTGAAGATCTTTAATATTACCACCCACTATTATACTATCCTTGTCTTTGCCTGGTCAACTTTGTTGAAGGATCCTTTCCATTTCCCTTGGAAAATGAAGCTTGAGATAAACAGTGTAACATTTGGCAAACAGACAATAACTAAAGGGATAGTTGAACATCTGCATATTCCCTATCTTTAAGTGAATGCCTGTATTTAGGAACTTCCCTTTTCTGCTTTACCTATTTCCCCAATGAAAATGTTTTCCAACCTTACTTTTTAGACTATGCTTACATCATCTCAACCAGTCTGCACGTGAGTCTTAATTTATCTTATGACTGGCTTCAGATCCTTGTATTGCTCTCTTAGTTTTGGTAGCAAAAAGCATCCAATTTGCACCTCATCTGTCAGTTTGGCACTACCCGTTAGTGAGTCAAAGAAGTGCTAAATCTAGTGACGTATCTGCCTTTGCAGAGTTGCCAATTTGTGATTCCATTCATTGCCTTGGACGCACACACTCACGCTCAGAGAGCGACAGCCGCACATGTGACTGTGTGGTCAGTTCTTTGATTCCACACATTCTTTACACAGTTCTGTCACCAATCTCCTGTTTTGTTTTTTTTGATTTACCATATTCCCTTCAGCATTCATTTTGCTTCAAATATCAACCTTGGTCCCCCACAAAAAAATCTTCTAATTATAACAGATTTATCAAAGAAAGGCATGATGCAGGAAATATTCAGTGTATCTTTTATATCAAGATCATTCATTGGCATTCAAGTTAACATTCATCACACATTATATCAATATGTCACAGAAAGACATCCAAAATCAAAAATCTCCAGCTTCCCGAAAGAAAGCATTCTCTCTATGTGGTTGTTGCAAAACAACATAATATTTACAGAGGATGTTGAAAGATTTGCGATGAAAGAGCAGAAGAACTACAGATGAGCCAGTTTATTACTTATCTCTTAGGTTGCTGCTTCTACTGCCAGCACTGACACTCTCTTATTGCTGCTCAAACACTCACTTATTCTCGTTCTCTCTCTGAACCATCTTGAATTCCTCTCTGTTGTCTTCTTCACAGTATTGCTGTTCTTCTATCTCTCACCTGCTTCACTATGCACGGTGCTCTGTCTAGTAGAGGCACAAGCCTTCACAGTTTTCCTGGATCCAAATGAAAAGTAATTGTGCTGGACCACAAATATCAGTCTGAACACTCACATGACACAAACCTATTTACATGACACTTTAAGTGGTTACAGTAGTGTAATTACTGTACAGTGGTTCTAACAGTAATTGTAGCATTCATAGCAACCAGACAACTGGATGCACTAATTGCACTAGTAGTACTGACTAAAGTTGAGGTGACAGAATTGACAACATTGTACACAACTGCTATCAAATTGCCTTCTTACTGATGATGGACTCAGCCCTCTTTGTCTTGATCGCAGGGAGTCGTATCACAGGTAAGGCACAGAAAGCCATACCTGTAGATCACTGTAGATGATTGTAGCTGAGGAACTCTTAGCAGCCCTGAATATGTGTTAAGCCCTATAGGTGTTAGATTAAGAATCTAGCCATTTCCCCAATCTCCCACGCTGTTCTTTGAGGATTGACAGCACAGTGGGCAAAGGGGGTATAAAGAGTCTAACAGGATTCCTACAGCCTCTAAAACAGGCTGCAATGGAAGGGTGTGGCACTAAGAGTTCAGTTCAGCCAAATAGTAGGTGGAGGCAAAAGGTGAACGTAGAGAGGGCTAATAGAGAAAGTGGAGAAGGTAAGGACGATCTGGGAGAGGAGGAAGATGGTGGCAAATCAAACTCAGGACATTCAACCTCAATGCATCGCAATGTGAAACCTGGGTCTTCATTGCCATAGTTAGCCCAGTATTCTTCAAGCTCAACTTTGGGCAGAGCCAGCTCTTCTTCCCCCAGTTCATACTTGACCACAGAGGTGGTCGTAGATGGGCCTTTTCCATACAAGCCAGCTTTGACAGTCTCTGACGACTTCTCAAAGAGGCCTTTAGTAGAGGACTGAGGCTTGTTTTTATGGAACCACCAGCGGGTCTTGGTGCTGAAGGTGGTGGTAGTGGAGCCAGCAATAGAGCCAGGATCAGGCAGGGGGCAGAGGGCGAAGTCCATCTCACGGAGGAATCGGAGGTCCTGGCCACGGCGGTCGGAAGGGGAGGCACAGATTACCTCAGATGATGACACACGGGCCTCACGGAACCACTCCCACAGAGCACGGGCCTCACAGCCACAGGACCAGGGGTTGGCGTTGAGGCGGAGGAACTCGATGCCCTGGGTGTCCCTCAGAGTCTGGCTTGGCAGCTCAGCCAGGGAGTTGTTGAAAAGGAACAGCATTGTCAAACGGCCCAGATCACGGAAGGCGCGTCGGTTCACCTGACGGATGCGGTTGTCGTGAAGAAGAAGTCGGTCAAGGTTGACCAGGCCGCGAAACACATTCTCTGAAAGGGTGCGAATGCGGTTGCCATGCAAGAACAACTGACTCAGGTTGATGAGGTCAGAAAATAGGTCATCTTGCAGATGGTTCAGGTTGTTTTCCTGAAATGCATAAAAATGAGAATTTAACAAACTGTGTTTGATCTGTGCATGTGATGAGTGAATGTGGGTGGCTGCACGTGTATGTGAATCAGAATTTCAACAATGTGTTCTAGCGCCCCACACCTGCAGGTAGAGGAACTGTAGGCTGTAAAGTTTGTGGAAGATGTCATGGGGCAGTCTTGAGAGCCGGCAGCGGTGCATATGGAGGCTCTGGAGCTTTTCAAGGCCTCGGAAAGCTCCCCCTTCAAGCCTGTGAAGTGTGGGGTTGTCTCCCAGATCCAACTCCTCCAAGTCCCTCAGCTCACTGAAGGCGCCTGCCTCAATCCACGTGATGTTGTTGGAGAACAGCCACAGAACCTTCAGGGAAAAAAAATTTTAGAATTTCAATTTACCGTATTTATAGTTTTTTTTTTTTTTTTTTTTTTTTTTTTTTTTTTTTTTTTTTGTTTGTTTTTTTGTTTAACTCAAATGTTAGGTTTAAATATTGATTTTAGTTTTTTAATAAAAGGTTTAAAATTGAGTTCTGCTTTCACAGACAGAAAACGCTGTTGGGCTTCTTTTTTTTTTTTTTCCTCCTACCTGAGTTCCGAAGCCAAAAGAGCCAACTCTGAGCTCCATTATCCGGTTGTTCTGGAGGAATACGCGCTGAGATTCATAGGGCACTCCCACGGGGACGGCAGTGAAGTTTTGCGCCTGGCAGCTCACAGTCATGGGTGTCGGGTAGCACACGCAGCGGTGCGGACACGCCGACGCCGGACTTGGCTTGCCGAGGACCAACCACACCACCAGCCAGAGAGAGAGACCGCCTGGAGGAGAGCAAGAAAAGAGACAGAGAAGGAAAGAGGTGAGAGTTGTCCGCGGTATTGAATTAACATTCCGTTATCTTGCACAAAAGCATGGCTATCTCAATCTTAAGGCATCTGGACTCATTTGCACTATTTCTTTTTTATTTTGTCATACAAGTAATGTGCTTGTATATCCTGAAAATAGCGAAACTGCAAATACTAAAAATGATGAACAGATATGACGCTTGCGCACTCGCTCCGACCATTACGCACAGCTTGGCCACAAATCCGCCCAGTCCAAAACACTAAAATCATTTTTCAGACTGAAGTAAAACTATTTTTTATCTACTCACAAATACAAAAATAACATTCTTTATATCCAAAAGTAAAAAAAATACAATTTAATGATACAAAATCGCCGTTATGTATTTGCGTAGTAAATCATCCATCATCCATCCACTTTTTCCGATGTTTGTAGGATCAATCATGAAGTTCTATCATATTAAACTTAAATAAATCATGGAATGGTTTTTATCATAAATTAAAAGCGCTCTATGTTCAATCCAAGAGCTGACACAAGCTACAGGGAGACAGAAAACAAACTTACTTTTGCAGTTGCGCATGATGGAGCTTCGTCGGCTCCGAGAAATAGAAGAGTTGTCCATCCTGAACCAAAGCCCAAAGCGAGTTAGCCTGAGAGGGCGAAAAAAGCCTTGCTATCTCCGCTGATGCCCTGGTTCCCGAGTCGGAGCGACTGAGAGTGTGCCTTTCCATGGCCACAACTGTCCCATATATACTCGAGCATGCCGTAGTTGCCTACGGCAGTGGGCACCGTGGAATCTCCTACGTCACTGCACGGGGGTCATGAATGAATGAGGGCGGCGAAAGAAACGGAACGAGGAGGGGCCAACCGCGAGGGGATTCTCGAGGAGAGCTTCTACGCGCGTAAAAGGCTGGTTGGAGACGTGCGCTATGGACTGTGAGAGGAGGAGACTTTCTCGACGCACGTTTGTGATGGCAGAGGAAAGGGAGGGTGGCAGAATGAGTCTGTGTCTATGTGTGTGTGCGTGTTGGAAATGAGGGAGGTTGGAGCAAGCCAGTAAGGCAATGCGCCCGGTGATGATGACTGGGCTTTGTGGAGAAGCGTAGGACGGGTAGAAGAGGCTTGTTTCCTGGCTTGCGTTTTGAGAGACAGTTATGGTCTGTTTCCGGCGTTCTGCACCCAGACAGATTGATACAAGAAAAAAAAGTCCTATGGATGGTTCTCTTCTAGAAAAGGAGGATGCCCCCGACTTATGATTTAGTCACAAGAGTGCGAGTCAATCAAAACAATCGTCAATTAAGAGTATTTTGTTGGGCTTAATTGCAACATGTGCACTCATATAAATTGCTGTTTAATTAAAGTCCCCTGACCTCATTATTGATGATGGAGATATGAAATGCCATTGCAAAAAGTAATGTACAATCGAAAGGAATGTTATGATATGTAAAAGCACTCACAGTTTAATTAAGTTTAATTTTTGTTTTGTAAAAACCTGAACTTTGTAGCACAGTTAATGCAGAAATTAAAAATTTACGTTTTGATTTCTTTTTTTATTACCAGAAGAACTAGAAATCCATTGCAACTAGTTATTTTACATCCCTTCTAATTGGCTAACAGAGTCCACCTTAATCCGACTTTATAATAAACACAGCTGTTGAATGCCTCAGAATTTTGTTAAAAATCTTAAGTGTACATACAGTGGTCTAAAACACCCAGAGTTGGGCACAGAGTAGCAATACATGTCATTCTAAAAACTAAAGTGATGCACCTGGCCACTAGGATTTACCCAAGAGGACTCCAGTCATTTTAGAGGACTTGCAGGAATCCATATCTCAGGTGGGCTATTTATGAAAGACTCTACAAATCTGGCTCTTTTGAATAAATGGCAACATAATAGCCAATGTTGACAGATATACCCAGAAGCCTTTTCTGCAATTTCCCACAAGCCATGTAGGTGATGCTAGAAACACATAAAGGAGTCCCACATTAGTAAAATTAACCAAAATTAAACATTTTTGGCAGAGGTGTAGCCAGAAATTTTTTTATAAGGGTGGCCAGGCAATAACCAATGTACACTGAGGGGTGGCCAAAAGCGGATAGGCACCAGAACTTCAGGGTCAATCAATAGGATTCCAACAGGAAAATTCACAAGAAAAACATCCACATTTTATAAATACAGACAAACTATACTTTCCTACAGCCTTTACAAACAAATAATAATTTACATAAATTACATAGTAAATGTAATTTCTAGATAAAAGGTATAGTGGATAAAACTCTTTCAGTTTTAGTTCCGGGTCTTAAAGCTTTTCCATTGTCATTACTTACTTACTGGTATCAATAAACAGTCTGCATAAAATTGATATTTACAAGCACTAATATCTACATAAAATGATTATTTAATGAGTTCTGTACTTATCATCTTTGACGTTAGTTTATTGATGTGTATAATTAACCACAATAAAATTTAACTGTTTTGAATATTCCACTTGAGACTATTACTTCTGCCACCATCTGTATTAGGGGGGGGGGGAGCAGGGATTGGCTAAGTGATTAGCTAAGGGTGGCCATGGCCACCCCTGGCCCCGCATCTAGAACCACCCCTGATTTTAGCCAACAGGGAAAATTATGTGCATGTCAGTGGNTTAGCTAAGGGTGGCCATGGCCACCCCTGGCCCCGCATCTAGAACCACCCCTGATTTTAGCCAACAGGGAAAATTATGTGCATGTCAGTGGAGAATACTGAAAACCATATATATATATATATATATATATATATATATATATATATATATATATATATATATATATATATATATATATATATATATCACTGAAAATACAACATGCTTTCACAGTTTAAAGCATTGCTGATTATAAAGGGAGTCTGACCAGCAACTTCATTAGAGCTCAAGGGAAGATAGATGGATTAAGATGGGAGGCTATTGACACAACGCATGGAAGTAAACCTTTTTAAAAAGAACCTGAGTTGGAGGTTTACTGTACCTAACAGTAGTACAAATAGCCCTAAGCCCACAGACATATTCACAATCAGATTATTTAGATAGAAGTGTTCTCCCATGGAAGAAAATTAGAATTGTCAGAGGTTTGTTTTTTTTTTTTTTTTTTTTTTTTTATAAAAATATTTAGACGCATGCGTAAAAGATATTTAGCAATCACTGAAGTGAAGGCTGGATCTAATGACTATGGGGAAAATACACATTCTCAACAGACTTTAGATTTTTTTTTAATTTTGAAATAAAATGTATGATTTTTTTTAATTTCAAAAGTTCTGAAAAAAAAAGAGTTTAGGGGGTAGAGATATTTTTTTTGCAATAAGCTGTTTATTTCCTACAATGATATTATTCTTCAGATCATTGGTAATTATTATTATTTCATCAATGGCCAGCAAGTTGATAATAACTATAAAATAAAAACTAAAACAATTCCCAACATGAAGATATATCTTATTGTTTTTCCCATAATTTCACATTTAGAAATTGATTTGCGCAAAAGCAAAGTTATAAGTTGTCACAGTGACATAGTTGCAACTGATGGCATGTTACTGTTGGCTATCAATCACAAGAAGTGACAGCTTGAGAGTCACAGCTGAACAGACTTGAAGTGGCATCCATATTTAGGCATCTGTTGTGTTTTGTGGTTTTTGTGCTCTCTGGAACTACTACTTGCCACTTTTCCCTCCTCATTTGAAATCAGAAGACCAGTATCTGAAGTAGTGTGATAAAAGCTGAGAAACAGCCATGATAACTGAGATTAATTTGGTTAAACAAAATTGGTTTACTATGTCCTATTTAAGTATTGATTACATTAATTGATTACACCCAATTAACTCACACTAAGTCAACACCTTGTATGACAACCTTCCACCTTCATTTAAGTTTTTTTTTTGTCTCTTAAAAGCTTTCTCTATTAGCAAACGACAAATTTTGCTCTTCTTTTTTAGCTTCAAATCAAATATAGCGCTTCTGTGAAGAGCCGATTTCAAGGTGTTGTGGCCTATCCAGAGCTGTTGTCCTTCTTTAAGGACTTTCTAATCAAGTTTTTTTCTGTTTCCTTTAGTGCTGTCAGTTTTATCTCAATACATATTTATGTCACTTCTGAGATAAAGACAACCTTAAGCATCATGCTACCACCACCATATTTCATCATGTGGTTGGTGTGTTTAAGAGGATCTGCAATGTTCAGTGATCAACCCAGGCCAGAAAGATACATTTCGGTAACATATGACCAAAACACCTTCCTTCATATGTTTCCTATGTGTTGTGCAATAACTATATATTTAATGCCCACTCAGCAGGGGTGGCAAATATGTTATGTAATGAAATTACTTTCAGACTGTCATATTTTTGTTTACATGCTTAACTTCCAGCTTAAATTATGGTAAAAGTTTTTTCTCCCACAACTTCCATTCAAAATATAAGAATTTACGAATAAAAATCATTCAGCTCTAACTCAAACATATTTCAGTTTAAAACGCTTGAGTAAACTAGTGAAACTCAGCTGAACTAAGATAATATGTACTTATAATTATAAATAGGTTCAATGATATCACAGTTTGGCAAAGGAAGGGGAAAAAAAGGTTAAAAACTATAACTAATAAAATAATGCAATGATAGTACAGTTTGCAAGGAATATGTTTGAGAGCCAAAGTTTATTTTTAAGAGTTTGGAATAAGGTCAAATTAGCTTTTATGTTGTTCAAGTTGTTCAAACCAATTCACAATGCAATTCCAAGGACTTAGACTTTAGACTTAGACAACTTTTATTGTCATTTGATATACACAGAGTGTTTACAAAACGAAATTTTATAAGTACAGCTTTTCAGACAGTAAATGATAATTTCCATTCCATAAAGTCCAGCAGTGGTCAGATGTAAACCGTGTGGGAGAAAAGAAAACGGTGCAAAATATGGGGAAAATGTGCAGTATTTTTGGTTTGGTGACATGATTTCAGGGCAGCATGGAGAACAGTCCATGGTGGTGGAGGGGGGGGTCATTGATTTTACGGGCTTGGGGCACGCAGCGCTGGGATGAAATGTCCTTTATGGAGGGAAGAGGAGCCCCACTGATCTCACTACTTTTCTTACGTTCCTCCAGTCTGAGATGCTGCAGCATGCACACCACACAGTGAGACAGCTGGTCAGAACGCTCTCTATGGTGCTTCTGTAGAAGGTGGTGAGGATGGATGGGGGCAGATGGGCTCTACTTATCCTCTGCAGGAAGTACGAGGTGGTGTTTACAGTCCAGGTGAGGTTGTCTGTGACGTGCACCTCCAGGAATTTGGTGCTGTTGACCACCTCGACAGCTGAGATGTTGATGACCATTGGAGCGTGGTTAGACCGGTTCTTCTTGAATTCGACGATGATGTCCTTCGTCTTCTCCACGTTCAGGATCAGGCTATTATCTCTGCACCAGTCCACGAGCTGCTCCACCTCCTCTCTGTAGTCCAGGTCATTGTTGTTTCTGATGCAGTTCACCACCGTGGTGTCATCTGCAAACTTCACGATGTGATTGGTTGTGAACCTGGGGACGCAGTCATGTGTCATCAGAATAAACAGCAGGGGGCTCAGGACGCAGCCCTGAGGGGAGCCTGTGCTTAGGGTGATGACATCAGAGGTGTTCTATCTGACCCGGACTGACTGAGGTCTGTTTGTGAGTAAGTCTAACAGCCAGTTGCAGAGGGGTGTATTGAAGCCCAGCTGTTCCAGTTTGCCCATCAGATGCTGTGGGATGATGATGTTGAAAGCTGAACTGAAGTGGAGGAATGGTATTCACACGTGAGTGTTCTTCTCCTCCAGGTGTGCTAGGCTCAGGTAAAGAGCAGAGGAGATAATGTTAACGGGTTATTAGCGTTATTTGTTTGTTCCTTAGAGAATAGTTAAAGGTAAGGTCCACCAAGCATCATTAGTTGTAGGGACATGCACAGATAGACACTAGATGTTGCTAGAGCACCTGCCCTTTTCACGTCCAACCAAAAAAGTGACCTTATGAAGGTTTTTTTTTTTTTTTCTTTTTTTTATTATAGCTTTAGTGTGTGGTCCATTTCTGGATTTAATAACTTTCAACAAAACCCATAACTTTTATACTCACCTCTACCCCACCAAAACAGAGATGTTGAATTGTAGACAAATGCACTAAATGTGAATAGGTGCTAAAGCCTTCAGGTTATTCATTAAAATAGAAAAAGTGAATAGAACACTACATGATTTCCCCTCTACATCATGAGTATGTAACTGATTTCTCTTCGTCGACCACATTAAACCTCATTATAATGGATTAAAGTTTATTGGTTTAACTTAAAAACCATAATAAAAAGATGGATAAATACTTTTCTAACATTTTTATCCTAAACCTTTTCAGGGTTTAGTAAGTAACAAAAAGCCGACAATCTTTGAAGCAAAGTTACATTGTGGGTTTTATTATCAAATCTGACAGCTTGTGAATGTTTTGAAAATAATTGTTCAATTCTCTGTTTATCTTCTGTAAAAATGTGTGCAGGGATTAGGGGGTCACTTGGTTAGACTGGTATGCAGAAATGTTATGGGATGTGACAAGCACTAGTGAATAATTCAAAAAGAAATGAATACAGAAATGTGAAAAGTAAGGAGTGTATTATATTTAGCTCCCTTTACCTTAAAGGTAAAGTGGAGGATTTTCACAAATTTTTAAAAGAACTACCCTCTCCACTTGAAAAAAAAAAAGACACATGCACAACCCTGTACCCGCTTCAAAGGGGGAACGCCTCTCGGGAGTGTGCGAGAGCATGCATGAACCCATTTCTCCTCGTGCCCTCTCTGTTTAACCTTTGCTGTTTGCATCGCTCATACAAGCCTACTTTCCAAAAGAAGACTTGCAATTTTTCCACTATGTCAGACTCACCACCGGTTTGAGCCCAGTATATATTTTTTGTTTGCTTGTTTGTTTGTTTTTTTTTTTCGGTTCAGATATTCAGATTGATTGTGGAGGCTCATTGGTAGAATTCTCTTATGACAGAAAGAAGGACACTTAAAAACAATTCACACCATTTTGTCCTCCGGAGGGGGGAAACATCTATTGGCAATTCGAATTCCTACAGCTGTCATAAACACTTCATAAGTTCAGCGCTACATCATCAGACTTCTCAGTTTTGCCCCGAATATGGCACACCCATTTCAGTATATTTATACTTCCCTGAACCATGTCTGTGTGAAAGTATGTGTGTCCTATCTGTACCTGTTTTAAAAAAGATTATTAAACAGGAAAAGTTTTCGCAAAAATCTTTTGGTTTAAAAAACCTACCAGTTAAGATCTTGTTTCTGCCAAGATTCGTACGTGACCTCCAGCATGTTTTGTTTCTTTGTACTAGGGTTCAAACACTCTGTCCACTGTATACTATGTGTGTGTTGCTAATTATGTATTAGGCTTTGAAATATGTTTACACAGTGTGAAAATTATATAACACCATCATGACCTGTTGTCAGATTCTTTACAGTAGCTTAGAAGGTCTCTCAGATTAACATAAATTGACAACTATTTCATAGTCTGCTAAATCCCCTTGGGTGTGTTTTAGAATCAAAGAAGAATTTTGATTTTCCTTTAGCCATTCTGTTCTTTTAATTGAAGCAATAAACCTAATCAGTTAGTAACGATCCACACCATAGGAGCATTAATTGTTGCTTATTATGAAAATTACGGAGGTGCTGAAAATAATCCATATGTGTAATTGCTCAGCAAACTAGTTACATATTTCTTTAATGATTTTATTTTCTTTGTGTAGATCACAGCTTACTGTCTGTATCTAGACAAATTTCAATGCTTAAGCTTTCTGTTTCCTAAAAATATATATATTTTTAACTTTTAAAAGAAAGAAAATATAGAATTAATCCTTACATTTTATTGTAATGATTATTGTTATAGTGTTTATGGGTGCTCTAACTTTTCTGTTCTCTCAAACAATAGTTTGGTTATTCTGAGTCTGGGAATTTGGTCTGTATGACTAAAAAATAACCCATTCACATCATCAGCTACAGTTTAGTCGCAATAGATGCAGTAAAGTAGGTCAGAGTTGACCTTGTGAAATAATTCCTCCTTTTTTATCTCTCAGACTGAGATTGAACAAGTTGGGATGGGCTACTCAGACTCTGAGCCTTGAGAATTCAGACAACAGAATTGAAGCCATTCATAGAAATACGCAAGAGGGCCAACAGTTTAGTGAATGATGGCGGATGGAGTCACATTGTGAATGTGTGGAGTGTTTGCATGTAGCAGTGCACAGCTGACACAGTTTGCAGTCCTCTCTATTCCAACAGAGCCACAGGAATAATAAACAGATGAGTAATGTAGGGGATCCATCACACCACACCCAAATGTGTTATTGTTCATTCGCACCCCCTGCCTCTGTACTAAAGGTTCTGCCTACTGCCCGTCCAGGGACCAAAACCTTGCTTGGCTTTCCTTTTGCGCACACCCACAGCACCTACTGTGATTAAATGTGTGTGATCACTTGTGTTTGCATGGCTGCCCGCTGTGGTAAACTTTGTCTAAATGCCACCATGGCCCAACAGTCAGTCAGCGTTGTGCCAGTCTCCCACACAGCAGGTTTGCAGCGATGAGTGGGCGCAAGTCTCCTTGGTTTGTGTGATGAATACTACATTGTGTTAGTGCATTCCCCACACAAAAACAAAATGCGGCTTTCCCGAGCCGACACCCACTCTTTCACATCTGCCAGCCCCGTCTATCTGTCCATCTGTCTGTCTGTCCGTTTTGGATCCACATCTCCTTTCGCCTGGGCTTTTATCCACCGTTACCTTACCAACTGCTGAGTGCGTCATTGCCATCTACTAACATGGCACGCTGACATCTTTTGCACTTGGTGGCGTTAAATATCCTGAAATAAACTGCCAATCACTCGATCTGTCCTAATGAGTCTCCAGGATCCTCTGCTACAGGTGTGACAGTGCAGCTCAGCAGGGTGTTACATCATTGGTGATAGATATACTGGTAGCAGATCAGTAAGGGTGTTGGGACGGCAAGCTAAAGGTGTTTCTGTTGTCAATGTAGTGCATACGTCTCTATTTCCAAGATCTTGAAGAAAAAAAATCTTCCTTATATCTACTGAGTCAGTTCTTTTAATTAATTTTTAAATATTCTGCCTTTCTTTGACTGATTTAGCTAAAATGTCTGTTTTAACCAAATGCTTCTCAGACTTTAAACAAAATAAAGCATAATTATTAAAGCATTGAAGATGCCAAAGCAGTCAAGAATCTTTATTGTTATCATGAAATCATAAAGAACTTTTTGCAAAGATTTTATGTATACCTTGGTAATCTTTTAGGCAAAGATGAAAATCTACACCTAAAATTGCAAAACTGTATGAATCTTTGGTTCTCATAGAATAACCTGCTGTGACTGACTAATCTTAGAATAACTTTTACTAATTGGCTAGATAGCACAATACAGCTTTCAATATTTAATTTTGATTAGTGTACCAGCTAAGGTTAAAGGGATGTCTCATATCTTTGGTCTGAGGTGAAGTGCAAGGTAAGACCAGTCCTCAGCTTTAAACTCTGACTGAACCTTTGGTGATTTGGTCAGAATTAAATAAGTATTATTTGTATCAAAGTCACTTTGTTAATAAGGTGAGAAACATATTTTATTTTGATAACCAGATAGTTTATGACAGCACAGAACTTTCAAAGTAGCCATATATCGTAGATCAGGGTTGTCAAACCCAAGTCCTCGAGGACGAGTATCCTGCAAGCCTTAGATAGGTTGCTGGTTCACACCTCCTAAGGTAAGCTCTCCAGAGTCCTTCAAATGACTTATTTATTTATTTATTTAATTTAGCTGGTCACAGCAGAGAAATATTTAAACACTTGTGCTCAAAGACAGGTGTTAAACACTGGGGCCATAATCTTCCCTTCAAAGTGTTTCAGTTCAGCAGAATGAATACAACACTGAGTGTTGTCACTGGCCACTTTATTAGGTACACCTGTCCAACTGCTCGTTAACACTTAATTTCTGAGCAGCCAATCACATGGCGGCAACTCAGTGCATTTAGGCATGTAGACATGGTCAAGACAATCTCCTGCAGTTCAAACCGAGCATCAGTATGGGGAAGAAAGGTGATTTGAGTGACTTTGAACGTGGCATGATTGTTGGTGCCAGAAGGGCTGGTCTGAGTTTTTCAGAAACTGCTGATCTACTGGGATTTTCACGCACAACCATCTCTAGGGTTTACAGAGAATGGTCCGAAAAAGAAAAAACATCCAGTGAGCGGCAGTTCTGTGGGCGGAAATGCCTTGTTGATGCCAGAGGTCAGAGGAGAATGGCCAGACTGGTTCGAGCTGATAGAAGGGCAACAGTGACTCAAATAACCACCCGTTACAACCAAGGTGGGCAGAAGAGCATCTCTGAACGCACAGTACGTCGAACTTTGAGGCAGATGGGCTACAGCAGCAGAAGACCACACCGAGTGCCATTCCTTTCAGCTAAGAACAGGAAACTGAGGCTACAATTTGCACAAGCTCATCGAAATTGGACAATAGAAGATTGGAAAAACGTTGCCTGGTCTGATGAGTCTCGATTTCTGCTGCGACATTCGGATGGTAGGGTCAGAATTTGCCGTCAACAACATGAAAGCATGGATCCATCCTGCCTTGTATCAACGGTTCAGGCTGGTGGTGGTGGTGTCATGGTGTGGGGAATATTTTCTTGGCACTCTTTGGGCCCCTTGGTACCAATTGAGCATCGTTGCAACGCCACAGCCTACCTGAGTATTGTTGCTGACCATGTCCATCCCTTTATGACCACAATGTACCCAACTTCTGATGGCTACTTTCAGCAGGATAATGCGCCATGTCATAAAGCTGGAATCATCTCAGACTGGTTTCTTGAACATGACAATGAGTTCACTGTACTCAAATGGCCTCCACAGTCACCAGATCTCAATCCAATAGAGCATCTTTGGGATGTGGTGGAACGGGAGATTCGCATCATGGATGTGCAGCCGACAAATCTGCGGCAACTGTGTGATGCCATCATGTCAATATGGACCAAACTCCCTGAGGAATGCTTCCAGCACCTTGTTGAATCTATGCCATGAAGAATTGAGGCAGAACTGAAGGCAAAAGGGGGTCCAACCCGTTACTAGCATGGGGTACCTAATAAAGTGGCCGGTGAGTGTATAAGACTTATGAATTATATATCTTCTAAAAAATTATATATGTAAGATGCAATACGTGAGTAAATCTGTATTTGGGAAAATATTTTACATAATTAAAAAACATTTTATTGATTGATTTATTGACTGATTGATTTTATTGATCTCACAGTGGAGAACTTTACTTATTACATCAGCTCAAATAGTCATAGGAGAAGAAAAAGGTGCATGGGATATAAAGTATATACAGTGCGTCCACATATGATTTTTTTTTATATAGCAGGATTAATAAACAGGGTTATTGCGCAGGGTGTTTACATGGGTATTTATATAGATAGATATTTATATTTTTATTTATATAGTTATTGCACTGGGTGTCAAATATAGCGAAACAGATTATTGCACAGGGTGTCAAATAGTAATTGCACATTGTACGTTGCACAAGTTATTGACGTTGTCTCGGATTGTAGAGTCTGGTTGCAGCAGGGATGAATGTCCTGTGCTAGAGCTCCTTTTTTCAAACAGGGTGTAAAAGTCTTTCAGTAAAGGAGCTGCTCAATTCTTCTACAGTCTGGTGCAAGGGGTGAAAACATGGGCGGTTCTAGCAGGGGCCAACGGGGGCCAGTGCCCCTGTAGATCATGTCCTGGCCCCTGTTATGGCCCTTCTACTGAAGACATAATACGAATAGTTCCTTTGGATCTATTTCATTTTTATTCTTTACAAATTTAGTTTTACTAATTATTTAAAAACAATAAGGCTATAGCTTCAGTGGTATTGAGACAGGATTCCAGTTTTCATCTGCTAAAGTTTTTTTTTTTTCAAAACAAAAATAAATAATAAAATTTTTTACAGCTGAATTTATCAGTTTTTCTTGAGTCACCATTCAGCTTTTACAGAAAAGGTAATTTTTACTGAAATTCAATCAAAAAAATGTAAAATTCCTAAATTCTGAATGTACATTGACCTAATAAGATATAGAATTTTAATTAAACCTAACTGAATATAAATTTCATATCAAGCAGCTCTCTTAATATATTTGAATCCCGTGCTCTGTTTTTTATTTCATGCTTTTCATGGGCCCACATGAAAACATGCTGGACCCATCCTGGCCCCCTGGTACATTTGGTCTACAACCGCCCCTGGGTGAAAGGTGTTGTCCATGATGGATGTAAGCTTGGACAACACCCTCCTCTCAGCCACTTATTCCACTGAGTCTAGAGTGCAGCCTCGAACCGAAGAGGCCTTTTTTCACTAGTTTGTTTTCGGTCTCTTTCTGTCCCATTCTGTGCTGCCAGTGGCCCAGCAGATAACAGTGTAGAGGAGGGCTGATGCCACCACAGAATCATAGAAGGTTTTAAGCAGGGACCTGCTCACTACAAAGGACCTCAGCTTCCTCAGGAGGTGGAGGGGGCTTTTGCCCTTCTCATACAGGGCGTCGGTGTTATGAGTCCAGTCCAGGTTGCTACTGACATAAACACCAGGGTATTTGAAAATGTTCACAGTTTCTATGTCCTGCCCCTGCATGTCCAATGGTGAGTGATGTGGGGGTCTTCTACTGAAGTTGAACACTGTCTCTCTGGTATTACTGGTGATAAGACACAGGTGCTTCTTCTCACACCAGTTCAAAAGTTCATAATGACCAATCAATACTCCAGCTCGTTCCCCTTCAGCCATCAGACAACAAATCATTAAAGGAAACTAGAGGCAGTAGGGGGATATGATACCCATTAGGCACATGACTGGTGCTGCAGGTAACTTCAGCTGGCAGGCGCAGGAGCAGGCACAATCGTGGACAGGCCGCATTCACAGCACTGCACTGGTAATGCTTCAATACTGTTTACTACATCACTAATGTTTACTACAATACCACCAAGCATTGTTTATGACAGAACATGCACCATGTCAAGCAAGTGTTCTTCTACTGCTACTGCTTAAAAAACTAGGACTTCCTCTATCGCACCTATCAGGGCATGGATGGACCGTAAAATGACGTCAAACTTGTAGGACTGCGGGAAATTCAGTGACAAAGGGCCCCATCTTAAACCTGGCCCTGTCTTTAAGACTTGCCTCAAAAACATTCAGCCGTGCTAACCAGGGGCAGATGTAGAGGGGGTCAACAGGGGCCATGACCACCCCTAGCTTATTTGTATAGGCATTTGCATGTGTAATATAAATGTTTATTTTCCTGTTAGTTCATCGCAATCAGCTTAGATTGACTGTAAAATGTTTTTAGTGGCTTTTAGTTTTTAGCCCTCGACTTTGCACATAGGTCCTTGCCTGGCCACCACTGGCGCTAACACCTCTAAAGGTTAGCTGACTGCTCTGCAGACAAGGCAATTGTATAGCTTGACAAATCAGATGTTAAGATGTATTAAGATCTGCACTCTTTGAAGAATTTTATTTTGATATTGGCACCAAAACCTAATTATGTTAATCACTGATACTCATATTAAAACATAGATTTAAGCAATTCTTTATTGATTGTGGCACTGTTTTCACCTGATAGGTTTTAGCAAATACTGCTAAGTTGCTAAATGTGTTAGATTTCCTTTAAAACAAAGTTGTGCACTGAGAGTCGGTAGTTTATCAAAAGACTTAATTACAATTTTGTGTATGCTGACCCAGCAGGTCTGCTGATTTTGCTTAGGAAAGAAGAGGATGTGAGTTTCTAACACATCTCTAAATTAAAGTTTGATATGTACTAAGAGAAGAGCTAAAAAAATACCATGACATCAAAAAATATTCATCAGTAAATCAACCACATAAAAGAAGCAGAACATGTACTAACTGTAAGTGACTCAACATGTATTGTTTTTAAGCAAACTGCTCATTGTGGTGATCATTTTATCCGTCACAAGCATCTCAGAGATACCAGCATCTTTTGGTGTAATTGTCACAGACAAAGACGGTGCCGCTATCCCCCCCAACATCTTGTTTCTCTTTGTCTTCCAGGGCTCCCTCCCTTTTTTTGCTTGCTAGTGTTGTTCATTTGTTTGGCACCTTGGCGTCACTGCTTCCGCTTAACCATAAACTGCTGGTGTCTTTCCGCCTACTAATGCACAATAGTGTATTGTCGTTTCCTTGTCTTATAAGGAAACTTGTCTGAACCATCTTTTTTTTTTTGCATAATTTTTTCTTCAGAATTTCACTGACAGCTTGAGATCTAGCTTTATTTTGTAGAATTTCTTCTTCTTTTTCTTTCTTTATTTTGAATTAAAAACTTGCTTTGAAACATATTCCAAGATACGTAGTTCAGCCTGCAGTTAGATTTATTAGTATTTCAGTTGCAATTAGAAAGTATTCAATTTATTTATACAGGTAGCACAATCATATTCTTCATAATATTTCTATCTTAGTAAAACCAGTCGATTCCAAGGACTCTCTGCAATCCATTGCACTGGCATGCATGTAGCAACAGTGGAGAGGAAAACTCCCTTTTAACAGGAAGAAACCACCAGCAGAACCAAGCTCAATATGAGCGTCAATCTGCTGAGACCGACTGGGGTTCAAGGAGACAGGATCAGATAATGACATCAACGAAATAAGTTCTTTGGCGCTCTGGCCCAGGCAGAAGTCTTAGATGCTGTGAATCAACATTTGCATGGATGAGTAACCTAGAAAAGGATTAGAGTAGTCTTACCCCCGGGCCCGGACATCCTTGGTAGATGTGAATGAGGGGAGGAGATGGGGTGGAAGTGGGTGAACATTTGCTTGCAGCTGGGCTATATGAAGGGGATCTTGCAACATGACTGGCTTCGGAGAAGGTGTGGCCCCCGAGCTGATTTGCTGGAACTGAACGAGGGACATTGCAGATGGTTAAGGTGAAGCTGATAAGAGTCTTCCAGAATGAATTTACACTTAAACTTCATGATTGAAACTTGATGTAAAAATGGCTTCCTAAAAGAAAAGTTTAATAAATGAGTCAAACTTTGTGTTTCAGAGCCTGAGCACTAAACTCAACTCACTAAACTGTTTCTTGATAATAATATAAATTGATTATAGTAATGTCATGCACATGATAGTTAAGATGCAAATCTGATTTTGTCATGCCAAAGCAAAAAAAACAACAAAAACCTTTGACATACAAAATGACTAAAGTTAACTATTTTGTTCTCTTATGTGACATTGCAAATATTTTGTGTTGTCCTGCACACTAACTCTGGTGTTAAAACTGTTGCCGTTTCAAAAAGCAGTCTTGATTTTGAATCTTGACTTAAGCCCGACTTTTTCTCAACAGACTTTTAAATATTCTCCCAACAAATTCATTTTTCCACTTCATTTCAGGTTATTAAAGGTCCCTGTCACTATCTTTAAGTCTGTCACTAAATTTTATGTTTTATGTTTTGTTTCGTTTTATGCTGTATAATAATCCACCCGGGAAAATGAAAATACTACATATTTAAAGCCATTGATTTGGCATGGGTGATAAATACAGGTAAACATTTTATTAGATGTAATATTATAAAATAAGTAACTATGGTAAAGTTATTTCAGAGACTAAATCACATGGATGCAAATCCTGACATTTAGTGTTAAGCTCTCTACATTGAAGACATGTATAAACAGCACTTGGCTTAATGAAAAAAAATCTCAGATTTTCCTTGAACTTTAAAAAAGTCCAAAATTGCTTTAAATCAGAATGAATCATGGCACTTTGATCTCTCTCCTTATTGGGTGCAGCTTCCGGGTCTCTTGGTTTATTGCTAAAGGAACAGTTGTGTAACACTCAACCATATGTGTTCATGCATTTAAATCAATGCAGTCCACTCTCATACTCCTCTTACTCCTCCATCCCTTTTGCAGCACACTTCTTTAGCTTCTGTGCTCTGTGTATGCTCATATCTTGAAAATAAAAACTCTAACACAACAATCACAAGAGTGAATATTAGGAAAATGTAAAATTTTTACATAAAATTAGAATGTAAAAATTATATTATATTAGACATTATATTAGTGTGTGACCCTCACAGATATAAATCAACAGATGTGATTTATTCAATTTAAAAATTTGCCATGCATAAAATGTATTTACTCCCATCTGTCAGCTGTTAGTGAACATATGTTTCTGTGTTTAAGAAAATTTTGCTTTTTCCCACTGTTGTGTGCTTCAGTAGCAATGTATGTATCAGGATCCTGACACGTTTCTGCAGAAATACAACCACAAATGTTCTTACCTTGCAGAATTGTTGGGGGGGGGGGGGTTCATCTCCAGCAGCCATTGGGTAAAATGTTGGAGACAGAGTAATTTTTTTTATAGGCAAACACAGAGCAAGGTGATCACACTTTCGACCTTTTTTCGAAGGCATTTTTCAGAATCCAATTCACTATATGAGATGAGTAAAATAACAACATGCACCGCTTTGTAATTTGTTTGCAGACCACAGGGTTTCTAGGAATTCTTCCACAGTAATGTAATCAGGTTACTTCACACCGATTAGCCAGAAACAGAGGGGGGTTCTCAGCCACTGAAAGGTATATGAAGTCCACCTCACTGAATCCTTTTACTTTTTTTGGATGATTGCTGATTTTGGCTTACATTAGTGAGGTGCATCGGTCCGTCATTCAGCACACTGGTAGTCCTTCTTTTAATACTTTTAATTTTCATCAGTCAGTTCAAAATCATTTGACAAAATATTTTTGCATTACGTGAAACAAACTGCAGAATCTAATCCACAGAGAAAAGCCAAAAATAAATACATAAAAATGTTTATCCCTTTATTGTCCCACAAAGGGTAAATTCATTCTCTGCATTTAACCCATCCCCATGGGCAGCAGTGGGCTGCCATTGTGCGGCCCTCAGGGAGCAGTGTGGGGTTAAGGGTATTGTTCAGGAACCCAGAGTGGAGACTGTGGGAATCAAACCGGGTACTTGCAACCTTCTCAGAGCACGAGTGCTCTGCTCTAACAACTAGGCCAACACTCCCTAGTGTTGTCTAAACTACAACTCATCCCCAACTAAAGAGAAGGATTAATTGCAGACATTTTTACCTGTAATATAGCTAATGAGGCAAATATAGCATTCACAAACACCCAAGATTTCAGCTTTTACCTGCTTTGACCGCTTTTCTGCAAAAATATCCTTGCTTAATGTAAGTCCTAGCAAATGTAATCCTTTATTCATCCCTGTCCTCCCATATAATGATAATTGTTTTATTTTAAAAGGGTTTCATTCAAAATGTTTGTCTGAGAATCTGTCAACATATTTGTATGATTTATATATTTATATTATATATATTTAAAGTAGTCCACGTTTTGCAGTCACTCTGTGTGAAGTTCCCCAACAATGTTACCTGTCATTAGTAGTGCAATGCATTGGATATACAAAAAATAATGCAAAATAAATGATTAAATAAGTATTTGTATATATTTATTGTGCTTTTATATGTTGTTTGATAGTTTGCTTTATTTTCACAAATCCCAATCACAAAACCCTTCTATCCAGCCTAAAGCCTTTCAGAGAAACAGCATTCATATAGTAAATCAGTTATCCACTGCTGTAGATATGCAATACTTGCATACAGTATCTGTCTTATCTGCAATATATAATCAAGATTTATACCTTAATTGTTTGTGATATTTCTCAACTTGTATATAAACAATCCACCTTATTTCTAGATGGTGAGTTCGATCAGAGAAGTACTTTAAATGCCATATTTTCCTCCATGTTTAGACCTAATAAAGAGAGTGTTTTGCAGGGTGAAGCAAATATAGTTAACATGTCTGAAATTCTAACATTTAATTGGGATCACATCATAACAGTCTTTGCAACATCTTTCATAGAGAGAGGGGTGTGGACTCAGACTGGTTATACCACCATTTAAATGTAACATTTTAAAGTTGAGGCTAAGGATTAGTAGACATAGAAATCAATATTTAGTTGTTGTTTTCTATGCTTTAAATTACTGAGAACTGATCAATTGTGTATCTTTCTATAAATTTTACATTTTCCACTGCAGATTTCATCGGAAATGGAAATGCTCAAATTAATTATTACCAATCATAACTATGTGCCCTGTTGTTTTATTTCCATCTAAAAGTAAAAAAATAACTTTCACTGCACTAAAGGTAGCAAACAACTTTTATCCAGTAACAATATAAAAGTACAGACTCTCATCTTAGTTTTATTTAAAGTGAGTTTTGTTTAAAGAGGGAAGGGTTCCAATAAGCATGTGTTTGATCAAGGTTGGCCCTCAGAGGGAGATTCAACCCAGCCAAAGTATTTTCTTTGTGATGAATTTCATTCATTCCCCTGATGCATGTGCAGCTTTTTGAATTGCTTTACTGTTCTCTTGTTTCCATCTGTCTCTCTGGTTGGCTCTGTTCAAAATGTTTTCTGGCAATGCTGCATAGCTTTATGCTCCTATTCTTTGATATCTTCAAACCCTTTCCATTTTTTATATGAAAATGTTAATTAACCCCTCTATACCTCTTTGTGTCACGTTTTTCTGCTATTTCGTACAATTGTTGTCAACAGCTCATTAAAAACATAACTATTATAAAGGAGAGAAGATTACAAATCTGGTTCCCAGAAGCCCATTAAATTGCATTAAAAATGTGAATAAATCATTTATTCTTTTAGAAATTTGATTTATTCATCCTTGTTATTCTTCAAGTCTTTCATTAAATCTATCTTAACCTTTTAAGCAGGGGTGTTTGTGATTCAAAAGTATGGGTTACCCTGTAACAGTTATATTGCAAGTTCAATCCCTTTGACATTTTGAAGATGTCTCAGTTTTACCCTCTTTACCTGCATTTGGTGGTCAGAGGGCCCAGTGACACCAATTGAATGGCAGCCTGTGTCAGTGTGAAGCAGTTTGGGGTATTCTGACTTAATTAAGTGCCAAACAACTAAGGAACTTACCATTTTTTTTTTATTTTATTATTATTTTAGGGTGCATTGGCCTTGCAGTACAGAATAAAAAAGCATTTGATACACTATCAGAGAAGGCCAGTAAAATAATTGGCATGTATCAACTCTCTACATCTATGATGGTTGAGATCTGAAATAGCCACAGGCATCTTTGGCCGGATCATCCGCTCTCAGAAGAGTTTGTGCTTCTTGCTTTTGGTTGGCAATTTAGGGTGATAAATACCAAATGTAATAAATGCCCTTTTACAGTTCTAGCTGTTAAATTCATAATAAGCACTATTTCCTTAATTATTGGTATAATTCTTCTGCAGGTTCTTATTTACTTGATATTTTTTAAGTTGTAACTTTGTATTTTACTTAAAATATCTATCTGAATTTTTCTTTAGATTCATGTTTAATAATTTTTAGGTTTGAAAAAATAACTACAGATCATTCTGACCCTCCTAACAAGTGTTAATTTAACTTCTGTGAGTATTCACATTCATGTGGATATATGTAGTGCAACATTAATATATTTATTGTCCACCCTAGTAGTAGGATGCTAAATGTCATTTAATCAGATAATATTGGGAATGTCATATATTGTTTGTGAACACAGGCCCTTCTGGCTGTGTGTTAAAATCAATGCCATATCTTTATTTATTGTTGTCAACAATAAATGACAGTTTGAATCGAGCTCAATTCATAGTAAAACTGATCATTTTGCACATATGAATATATTTTTAAATATATAAATACATTTACCACAACTGAAATTCAAGTATATATAAGTATATATAAGACATATATACATATAATATGTATATATATATATATATATATATATATATATATATATATATATATATATATATGACAAATATATATAAAGACAATATAACAGTTTATAAACAAAAATAATTTTGCTACAAGTTAAGCGTATTTCAATTAAAGATCACAGTTTAGCATGGATTTTTTGTTTGAGAACCAAAGTTTATCTCGAAAAATTTGAAATTTAATCAGATTAGTTGCTATCTACTTTAGATCAATTAGAATGTTTTCACACCAATTCCCATTACAACAGCTCATTAAAAAATCATGACATTCTTCCCAATACAAATCTAAATCAAAGCATAGACATTAGGCTGTTTTTCAAATGGAAAAAAAGAAAAACAGAAATCATAATAGAAAAAAAACTCTTCTGTTAGGCCTAACATTACCATGGTGCACCACCAGAGAACCAATGATTTATTCTGCCGCTGTCAAGACTGTCTAGTTATTTTTGACATTTGCAAGTAAAATATTTTTATCCTGACAGCACTGCCACCTTAAGCGTTCAACACCAACATTGGGCATAAGAAGAGTGCCAAATATAAACACAGGTATTCATATCTGAGCTAAATTCATATCTAAGGTTAAGTAAGAGGGGTGTTGGTATAGAAACGGGAGAATAAACTACATGAACACATATATACACACTGGTTCAGCAGCTCTCTACTGGATCACTTAGTTTGTATGAGCAGAGTAAAGAGCACAGCTTAAGCTATGGAGAGACAAAATTTACATTGTGAAGTGATGTATGTGTCATGAAGCACTGAGATGATATTGTTTTTAAAAAGTTGCTTAAAAAGGTTAACATGCTTTTATATATCTATAAAGGGAATACATTTTCATGGTCCTCACAAGCTATTTTGCCACATTAGATTGTTGGTACTGTTTTAAAATGATACTTGATACTTGCCTTGCCTGACCTGCATATTCATTCTATTGTTGAACTTAAGCAACCAAACAGCATCCCATATACCAAGGAACAAATAGGACAGCTCATCAGTCAAGCTGTGGAGAAGTTTAGAGCAGGGGTTGTAAAAATCACCTGAAGAAAATGTAGAAATCAAATAAATTTCTAATTTGCATGTTGCCACATGTCATGTTGGGAAGAAACATGCAGATCAGTTATTCTATCTAGATTGGGCCAAACATTTACTTTTTGTGTCAAATGTAGCAAATGTGGGTCAGAGAACTACAGTAGCAGTGCTCAACAATCGTCACACATCATCCCCCCAGTACTACAGGGGAGTGGTAGTATCATTCTGTGGGCAAAGATTGTTTCAGCAGGTTCACAAATGTAATTAGAGCTTATTGAGGAGACAGTGGAGCTAATAATGGGGGAGTGGAGGAGGACAATCTATTAAATAGCTGCAAAAGACTCAAGAGTACAGCCAGAGCTGCAATGGAATGGTTCAAATCAAAGTATATTAATATTTTAGAGCAGCCTAGTTTAAGGATCTCGATGCAATTATAAAGTGGTTCTCATGCTATCCACACCAACTGAGCTTCACTTGTTTAGCAGAAACAAAACAAAAAGTGCCCCATATGTTTATGGTCATTGTGGTCAGTTTCCATTATCTTCCCTTATTCAAAAGTCAGTTGCATTTCTTAGGCCCAGTTTCATTAGAAAGCATTCACCATGTCTTCCCCTTTCCTCTCTCTTTTACTCGCGATGAATATGGAATATTGTTAGTTGATAATCTATTTATGGATTGTGGATTTTTCTAGTTTTTTCTGTAGATGTTTTCCTTTAAAACTAGTTCTTCCTCCTCTTCCCTCCATATCCCTCTCCCCTAGTCATCAGTACCCCCTCACCTCTCTCCTTGCATCCGTCTGCTCCCCTTTCATCTGTTATTTTTAACCCTCAGGCATGCCTCATGCGTGACGCAGATGGGCGCGTAATGTGGACACAGTAAACTGAAAAAGGAATAAGGTCTGGGATGTGGATAGACTGAGACTGAGACAGCAACTGATGTGAAAGAGGAAACATAGGGCGGAACCACAGGGGGTCTTATTAGGGATACAGGGCAAGGAGGGATGGAGCTTTAGACATTATGGAAAATATATGCTATTTAAACATATAACTGCCAACTAAACATTTTCTCAAAAACTTGCCCCTCATCATATCTGCAATCATTTTGTGTGCAGCATATACCGTTTCCAGAAACGCTGCTTTATTCCCAGTTTTCTCCTGTTCCTCCGGGCCCCATCTATCTTCCTGAAAGCCCAACACACCCACTCGTTTGTCTGAGCAGAAAGAAGAGGAGTTACATATCAATCTTACGTCACTCATCAGTCAGCCTCAGACTTTTCATAGAGGCAGTGAATGAACATCAACACCACATGACGCACACCAACTGTCAGGCTGAAGTTGTTGTGTGCTTACATATGTGTGCGTAAACAGGGCTGCAAATCTGTGGACATATATTTATTAATAGTTATTATTTGAGGTTGCACAGCAGATCTGGAGGTTGTTCATAGAAAGATCTAGTGTAAAAACAATTTGCTTAAGTTTCATAACATTCTTAATCGTGAACAATAAGTTGCATTACTTAAAAGGAGAAGATTACATTAAAATGGTCATAACCCACCTACTCAAGATAATCATCCAAACTTATCTATCAAATCTGTGCATGCAGATAATGACATCATTTAAAATGCAGCCAAATGTAGTAGTTTAGGATGTGACATGCTGCAATATTAAATGTGATGATTAGAAGTGGGTTAAGTAGTCAAAACTTCTATTCAGTTAAGGGTTCTAACACTTTATATCTTTACTTAGGTAACAGTAAAAAGTAGTTATCTATATTGCTCAAATTAGATCAAAAATGTTCCCTAAAATTGCTACTTAAGTATTGGTGCCTTAGAAATACTGTTTAATCTGATTTAATCTGTGAAGTTTATGTAGAAAGCCAGAAAAATATATAATTGCAGGCTCTGATGCTTAGAAAGATAAAGTAGCACATTTTAATAAACCACATCACTTGAAAATAACAAATGGAAGAAAGATGCATGTTGAAATCTTTCAAAGACTTTTGAAACAATTAAATACAGTTGGTAATTTCTACATTTCAGAACAGTAAAAATTACTTTGAATGGTTCTGCTGTGTTTTCAGTTGTCCTTTGGATGGTTCAGGAGGCTCAATAGATAGAAAAAAGCATTAGAGCAATGATGCTTGTTAAGAAACCAGAGGTCTATGTGCATTTATGGTTAGAATATATTGATAGTACTGAAGTAAGAGTAGTAAAAACAAAAGGACTCAAGTATGTTAAAAATCATGTCACTGTAAAATATTTCTATTTCTTTAAAGTTACTATAGAGTAAATCTTTCCCAGTTACAACCCACCCCTTCTAATGATACATGTAGTCACTAGGCAAAGATTTATTTTATTTTTTTTAAAGCCTACAACTGATTAAACTCATTATGTGTGCTTGGAAATCTACTCAGAGCATTTAGTGGAAAGGAAAGATAATGAGTTAATTAGTAAGTTTAAAGACCTAGCTGGCTTTTGGAAAATAGATGAACATTTAAATATTTTAAATGCTAACATTGAAGAGAAATGTATTCATTTAAACTGGATCTAAAAGACTAAAATTGTTTCATGCATTTTCAAAGTTTCCCTGTATGCTTTGTGGACAGTTTGAAAAATTGTAGTTGTTAAAAGACATGCTTTCATTCAGCATGCAAAGTATCTAATCAATCTATAGAGTTGCCGGCTAATTATGGCTAAATCCATTTTGAGATCTGCCCTGGTTTTCAGTAAACAATTAAACAGGCTAGAACTTAATTTACCTGTGTTGATTTTCCATTACATAGTGCAACGAGAACCCAATGATAGCAGACCCAGCAACTTATATGTATCACTTTTTTTGTAATCACTTAAACAAACAGGAAGAAGCAGCAGTGGTGGGTTGATTAGCTTAGTATGCCCTGCAGATTTCTTTGCATTTCCCTAGAAAATATGTGCTCTTTAAAAATTAAAAATAAATCCGTCTGGGCCTTTGGTGCACCCGGTCCTGTCTGAATTATTTATGTTGTATTTAGCCTGTTGTTCAAATTTTATCTTTTAGTGTTTATAAGAGATGCTTCAACGCTGTCTCTATGCGCAAAATACGGCTTAAATCTGTGTTTTATCTTTTTCACAGTTGCAACAGTGGTCATAGTGATGTGTTGTATAGAGAATGATGAATACAAGCATTTATATTACCTCAGACATTATTTTGATGTTTAGACCATGTCTAACTAGTTGTGAGGTAAATGTAAAGCAACATTATGGTTTCAGACTCTTCTTGCTGGATTATTCTCTTTACTTTCTGGTCCCCTTTGTGTCCCAACCTTTTTTTTCCTCCTTCAGGATGCTCCCACAATTTCTTAAGCTTTTTTTTTTACAATAGTTCATTTATAATTGGATTCCATCTAGTTCCTGCTTGTACTTAGGTCCTTCTTAAAACATGTAAACAGCTAACCCTATTCATATTTTTTTAAGGTCAGCAGGCAATCAATGATTTTCTGTTTCTTTGGAGTGTAATTATAATGTAGCATAGCGGCCAGTTTTATATTAATCATTCTTCTGAATGGGAAAACTGGATGAAAACATGCCACTCAAGGTCGTCAGATATGTATTGATGTTCATAATTAAGAAAATGGCTACAACAAAATAGCAGCTTACCTAAGCCTACTCAAATCAACAGTTTTAAAACATTTGCAGGTGCAGAAGGCTGATTGAGGGCCCGTTAATTTTGCTACTATGCTAAAATAAAGAGGATGGTAATAGATATTTAAAACATTTTTTTCTCTGTGCATGATTAGACTAAAATAATAGTTATTGGTTTATGATTTGTTTTGCATATCTTTGCTAGAGGTGCAAGTAGATATGGAGAGTAATTTACATAATTCACTACACATTTCACTACTCAATTATTTAAAAACGAAACATTTGTAATGTCCAGTTTGTTTTTAAATATAATTTCATCTGTAATGATCTGATAATAATGTAATCTTGGCATCTGACTATATTATATCTGCTCATAATTTTTAAAATCAAATCCCAAATCTTTGTGCTCATTGTCCTCTGACCTATCACATCAACTATCACCTATCACAGATGCTGCTCTCTTTATTTTGTCTTTTTTTATTCACTGTGAAAAAAAAGATCTGTAAAAATCAGAGACAGTTTTTAGACCAGACTTTCCTACTATAACAACCAGTCACATATTTTCTTTATTCCCTCATTTATTACTGGGTTGGAGCATCAGCAAATTTTTCTTTTCACAACATCCAAATGCCTCACTGTTATAGTTCTTAACATTGTAGTTGTATACCAGCTGCCATATGAATGGCCGAATGACAATCAATGCTGATGGAAAATTCTGAATTCTGTTGATGAATCAGTTTTTATGATCTATCTTTGGTTAAAAAGTAGTATTACTGAAAATGCTGCAAATGTCTTGAAGTGACGCTTGCAGAACGATTGTAGCAGATTTCTGATCTAAGTTCTCAGCACGCACCAGGATCAATGTAAAATCCCATTCAACATTTATAGATCTTTCATCTCAAAAAGTTTACTGCTGTGACCTTTGAATCCAACTGGTTCAAAGCGGTTTTGAAATAAAGTTCATTCAAATCTCTTGGCTGTCTCCTTCCTGTCAGCCTGCTAATCTATTTTCTAGTAGCGGATTATACCTAAATGATAATTATTTTCCAGTTTGTGTAACCTTATATAATCAATGTAATATTTCAAGTCCATAATCAGAGCTGAAGGAGATTTCAAGGATGAAGAAATTTCTTGTAGCATCCAGACAAGCTTAGATTTTGTTTCCCTAAACTTCATTTATATTTTAGGGTGTTGTATAGCTGAATATTGCTAATATCAGCGGGTGTAGGTTACTCACTTATCAAAATTTAGAACCATTTATTGAAGGGGTGTCTTTGGTGCATAATGCATACAGTTAGATTTAGATAACATTTATTTCTGTTTGATCTTTTATATTTGTCTGTTTTAGATGATTTTGAGAAAAGAACACTTGATAAATTAAAAGGTGCTTTTATTTTTTTACGTAAGTGGATGAGTTAAAGTTATCTATAAAGCTAGCTTGTTTGCCTCAGGCAATTCATTTATTTCATTTGTTTATTTATATAGCACCAATTCACAACACTTGTCTTCTCCAGGCACTTTATAGAGACAATTTAACTAGATCATACAGTCAGAGTGGTTCAAAGTTTTCTTTCTAAGGAAAACAATGTGATTGCATAGACTCATTGACTCGAAGGCAGTCCATCATGCAAAGCATGCTTGTAGCGACAGTGGAGAGGAAAACTCTCTTTTAACAGGAAAAACCCTCCAGCAGAACCAAGCTCAATGTGAGCGGCCATCTGCTGAGGCCGACTGGGGTTCAAGGAGATAGAAAAAGACATACAGAATGAAGCAGAGATACAAAAGGTAATTGTCAACCAGCTCCACAGCTGGCCCTCCAGGAAACACACAGCCAGGCAGATGAGCTCCGAGCCAGCTCCCATGTCAGAGGATGAAAGAGAGCACATACAGTTATTAACAGTCAGAGGAACAGAACTACACTGAAAACCAGGCCGAGCTTAATATCTAGAAACAATGGCGTTGATGACAGCAGCATAGCTGATTTTTCTCTCCAGGATGGAGTCACAGCCAAACAGGGACAGACCAGATGAAGCTACTATGAGAAAAAGCAAAGAGAGCATTACGTCAAAGATAGAACTAACAAATACTGCAGAATGGGAGAATAGTTATAGAATGAAGCAGTACGGTGAAAAGGGGTCCCTATATTCTCCAGCAGCCTAAGGCTATAGCACATGACAAACTATAGAGATAGCTCTGGATAACCTGAGTCCCTCTAACTGTAAGCTTTATCAAAAAGTTAAGTTTTAAGCCTACCCTTAAAAGTAGAGTATCTACCTTACAGACTAAAACTGGTAGTTGGTTCCTCAGGAGAGGAGCCTGATAACTAAAAGATCTGCCTCCCATCCTTCTTTTGGAAATTCTATGAACCACTAGTAAACCTGCAGATTGAGAGCAAAGCACTCTGTTAGGGATATCATATCTCTGATATGAGATGGAGCTTGGCCATTTAAGGCTTTAAATGTGAGAAGGAGTCATAATGTTATCTTTTTAACCTTCTTAAAAAAAACTTACAAAAGAAGGTTAATGTGAATATTATTCAGAACTAACTGAAATTTCTACACTTTTTATTATTGTTTTCACTCTTTTAAAGGCCATATATCATGATGTTTTGAGTCTTCCAAAGTGATCTGGGCATATAAATAATGAAATATTGCCTTTGGAAATATGAAAAATGTATTTGCTGGGAAATATTAGTTAAATATTAGTTAATTACAACATGGACGAAGCAAAGCTGCTTCTTCCTGTGAAAGTGCCAACCATTTCATGATGTCGACTAAGATGTTAGCTAGCAAAAGAACAGTCGCTGTCACTGTTTAGATCAGGTACTAAAAGAACAACTTTGTTCAGAAATTATCCTATTTAGCCTCACATCTCCACTCTGATATAATAAAGTCAAGTGTTGTTAACTGGAAAAGGACAGCCCAATCAGGATTGGTACTTCCTGTATGGGACAGGTGAACACTGTCTCCGGGGAACAGTGAAGGCTACTCGTTTTTCCAAGACAGTAAGGGACTGCTACTCAGAGAGAAGAATTCACAACAATTACTTAAACATGCATGTTTCATGATCTTGGCACTGATGGCTGGCTAATTGCTCCTTTCATTCACCTGTCTAACTCTGCCCTGTTTTCCATCATTGCTCATCGGATCCACCTGCTCCTGCCTCTATTTAAACTGCACGGTCCCAGCCATCAGGCCAAATTATTTTTGAGCCTTTGATTAGAGTTTTTCTAGCGTTACAAATAGTGTTCTGATTGACTGATCCTGACCCATTTCTGTCTTCAGAACTTTGAGCCTGCCTGCCCCTGTTCTGATGTGTTTGCCTGAACTGTCTTCGGATTCTGTTAGATTCTACTCTGGACTGAACCTGGATCTGCCTCTTAACTTCGCCCTCTGGATTATCCCGCCTTTCTCAGTCATCTGATCTGATCTGATCTCCTGTCAGTTCTGTGTCCTTCAAGGCTTTGGCGTCTGGCACTCTATGTGCGGCAACCACTGCGTCTTGTCAGTTAACCGCCTGGTATCAACCTCATTCTCTAGGCACGGGGTGAACTCTAAACCAGGTTAGTGACTCATGCATTCAGATTATCCTCTGTCAGGTTTTTGTGGTCACTAACCTGTGTTTCCTCTTGCCAAAGTTACCTGTCTCAGACACCCTAGCCACTGCTGCTATAGATCTGCAAACCATCCATCCTAGTAGCTGTTATTACACAACCGATTCTTCAATAAATGATTTTTAAGCTATCCACTGTCTGTCTTGCCTGACTACTGAGTCCTTCTGTTCAGTCATTACAGCATGAATCAAGCAAAATACAACTTTTTTCATGATGTTGATGTAGGAATATGACAAATGACAGTTAATTTTTAAAAAGTTAATTTNTCCACTCTGATATAATAAAGTCAAGTGTTGTTAACTGGAAAAGGACAGCCCAATCAGGATTGGTACTTCCTGTATGGGACAGGTGAACACTGTCTCCGGGGAACAGTGAAGGCTACTCGTTTTTCCAAGACAGTAAGGGACTGCTACTCAGAGAGAAGAATTCACAACAATTACTTAAACATGCATGTTTCATGATCTTGGCACTGATGGCTGGCTAATTGCTCCTTTCATTCACCTGTCTAACTCTGCCCTGTTTTCCATCATTGCTCATCGGATCCACCTGCTCCTGCCTCTATTTAAACTGCACGGTCCCAGCCATCAGGCCAAATTATTTTTGAGCCTTTGATTAGAGTTTTTCTAGTGTAACTAATAGTGTTCTGATTGACTGATCCTGACCCATTTCTGTCTTCAGAACTTTGAGCCTGCCTGCCCCTGTTCTGATGTGTTTGCCTGAACTGTCTTCGGATTCTGTTAGATTCTACTCTGGACTGAACCTGGATCTGCCTCTTAACTTCGCCCTCTGGATTATCCCGCCTTTCTCAGTCATCTGATCTGATCTGATCTCCTGTCAGTTCTGTGTCCTTCAAGGCTTTGGCGTCTGGCACTCTATGTGCGGCAACCACTGCGTCTTGTCAGTTAACCGCCTGGTATCAACCTCATTCTCTAGGCACGGGGTGAACTCTAAACCAGGTTAGTGACTCATGCATTCAGATTATCCTCTGTCAGGTTTTTGTGGTCACTAACCTGTGTTTCCTCTTGCCAAAGTTACCTGTCTCAGACACCCTAGCCACTGCTGCTATAGATCTGCAAACCATCCATCCTAGCAGCTGTTAACACAGAACTGCTGCTTCAATAAATTATTTTTAAGCTATCCACTGTCTGTCTTGCCTGACTACTGAGTCCTTCTGTTCAGTCATTACAGCATGAATCAAGCAAAATACAACTTTTTTCATGATGTTGATGTAGGAATATGACAAATGACAGTTAATTTTTAAAAAGTTAATTTTGCATTACAAATTTCATTTTTAGATATTATTGCTCTTATGCATTTTATCTTATTCTATCAGAGTCGATGTTCTATCAACTATCTTCTAGCAGCAAAGATCAGCATTAAAATAAGAAAATGACTACTTCTGTATTTTTTCAACCCTCCAGAATGTGTTGTTTCATAATTGTTGACAAACACTATCTCTGGCATTGAAAATAAAGCAAATCATTTGTACCCATTAACATTACAGTTAAGGTTCAGCTCACCCTCAAGTAATTTATTTTAGCTTTAGCACAGCTGAGGGATCCTCACACCATATTGGAAAAACTATTCTGTCTTTTTATATTCGGTTCCATTAGAACCATAAACTTCGTTGTATTCTATTGGTGATTTCTCTGATAAAACCAGTGGCAAATTGAAAATGTGTCCTTGAAATATTTTTCTTTCAGTAATTGATGTCTTCTTCCTTAAAGCCCAGATTTCTGAAATGCACAACTAATACTTGTCCTGTCTATAGATCATTCCACATGATCTGTTCATATGTTAACATCTATTTATCATGTTAAATTCAAAAGTCTTGGCATATAGAGGGAAATTAATTTACCTATAATTATTGTGAATAGACGTCATTCTTTATCTTACGTCTGAATATTTGGTGTTCAGTTAGTAGATAATTTGTTGTTAAAGCACAAACATGAAGGACAAATTTGTGAGATTTTTTAAGTCAGAGCAGCACCATAGATAAGTTTATAACTTTGACTAACAATTTTAACAGTAGAGGAATGCTTTAAGGAGACATCAGCAGATGAGGCAAAACTTTGAAGCCTCCATTCGGCGCTTAAGAGATGAGTTTCTCTCAAAATCAAATGAGATCTAACAGCCTATGAGTTTCCACTCTCTCTGTAGTTACCAGGTGAGCAGGTGGAGCAGCAAAGGGTTGGTTAAAAGCTAAATGAAAAAGGGAAGCGGTTAGGAAAATACGCAGGGACCAGGAGGGTCATGGAAATGCTAAGTGGAGAAAGTAAAGTAAAAAGAAAATGCAACTGCAAAAACTGATTTAAAATTGCAAGGCAAAAAGAAATTGGAAATCTGAAAGGAATTACCTTTTAAAATGTTTGATAAGGAAAGATATTTATAATCAGATATGGATTTTAAATCCATTTATTTAATGTAGAAACAGGATTTGAGAATACATTTTTAAACTGCAGTATTCAATCATTAATTTAAAGAAGCAACTTACAATTCCTTGTAAATAATTCACTGTAAAATTACATCATTATTATAAATTACATGTAAAATGTGCAATTAGAAAATGCCTTGTAAATTGGATTTCCATTTTCATTATTTAGTAAATGCTCAATTTAATTGTTGTATTCCTTTTTCAGTGACTCTCTTGGCCCTATGATATTAACAGGCTTGAACTGGTTATAAAACAGGTCTAATGCTGAAAAATGAAATTTTAAAGCAGTATAACAAAAATCAAATGCACTTTTTCATTAAGTTAAACAAAGCTAAAACTGCTGCAGAAAAAGCAAGGTAGACTATACATCTGTGCTGTTCTTGCTGTGTTCATAAAATTAAACAACAACAGTATCTCAAACAAGAGATTTCAATGTAGATTTCAGTTTAAAGCCAGTAGACAGTGTGAGGTGCCTCATTAGATTAGAGTATCCAATGTGGATTAATAAGCATAGGATAATGTCTGATTTTTATTTGCAAACGTTATCGTTAAACTATTTTATAATCAATCATAAAACCTCAACACTGAGTTTTGTTAGTGCACTGCATTATATTCTGGCATAATGCATCATATACCTGGCATAATGTTGTCACCAAGGAAGAAAACTATTAAGCTACATTAATAAATATTACTGTGAACTAACAGTGTAATTATCTAACACAACCTGAAAGGCCACGGTTCACAAGCAGTTCACAACCAAAGTCCCCAAATTAGAGGAACTAAGCTACAAGCAGCAGCTCCTACGAAGGCTGAAGATCATGGCTTAAAGATCAGAACCAAACCAGGCATCCTACCCCACTTGCATATGTTGGTTGGTATCATAATGACACAACAATAGGGCCACATTAAAAAGGGGGCAACAGCATGGCTAACAGTTCTAACAAAAAGTGATTTATTAAGTTGGTGCAAAAGATATACAGGTTAGTTTTGTATGGCTAAGATGTAAGGGTTGTTATGCGTCATAAAAGAGGTCCCAAATAGTTAATAGGATCAAAGCTTAGCTTAGCTCTCCACTTAAAAAAAAAAAAATGCACATACACAACCCTGTACCCTGCACAACCCCCGCCACCAAATGCCAATTAAACGCATGCAAGAGCGTCAACATATTCTCATTATGAGTGCGTATGAAATCGTACGAAAAGTTATGCACACTATTTTGTACGTTTTTGGACGTTTTTCCTCAAAAAACCGCATCAGTGCGCATGCGCTGGCAGACAGAAAAAAAAAACAGATCCGCGAACGGACGTAAAAATGGGGAAAACAGTACAATCATCACTTATTCATGTCTCTAACTACGTTGCTTGCTGTTTTATATCTTAGGGTTCTATATTCGTGAATGGTGCGTCAGATGCGCATGCGCATACAATGAAAAAACGTCCAAAACGTACGAAATTACGGTGCACGATTTCACACGCACTCATAATGAGAATAGGTTGAGAGCGTGCACAAGCCCATTGCTCCTCATACACGCCCTGTTTAAATGTTGCTTTTTGCATCACTCATGAAAGCTTACTAAGATGTGCAATTTTTCCACTATGTCAGACTCACCACAGGTAAGTAAAAATGGGGGCAAGCACGTAGGACAGCCTTACGTAAACATTTCACCAGAATTATTGACAATTAGGAGGACCACTTATTTTCATGATCCACCTGGAAAAAGAACATCCTCCACTATACCTTTAATTTTAAAGACACAAAAGTGGCATCATAATGCTATGTTCTCACCGCAAGCAGCAGAGGCAGCAGAAGCAGCTAGTTTACATGCAAAGTCAATGGTTGATGCGCATCTTGGTGCAGCAAAAGGTCCCGCAGCCCGTTTTAAGCAGCAAGAGCAGCGCTTCTGAGCAGATTAAGTGGTTCGTCATGAGCTTCTTCATGAGCTCTTTTACTTTTGCTGCTCGATGTGCCACATTAACCAATCAGGGACGCTGGTCTGGGAGCTGGCAGGGAGACAGACACAGCACTGCTGATGCAGAGTGCTATGATCATACCTCTGAAACAATTTATCAACGTATAAATTAACTTAAACGCTTGAAACCTGCCAGCAAAATATGTTCCAATTTATTACTTTGGTGCATGCAGTTTGTACCACATACCTGAAAAATGCTAAAATCTACTTAAGGGCGCCGCAAACAGTGATCCTGCTGAGGATCCCATGGAGAGAGCAAGCATGGAAACACAAAAGATGGATCACAAGTACCAGACCAGTCAACCCAATGACCTCAAAACTGACAGGTGCTTTAATGTTAAAGGAGGTTGATAATTGGCTCTAAGGTCAGGTGGGTAATTAGCAAAACCTGTTGCAGCTGAGGAAAAGGAAAATGAGTAGGAAAAAGGTAAGGTGGATACAGATTTATGGGAATATGTGAAAAATACAGCTAATTATTAAAGAAAACAAACCTTAAATCAGAATAAAGGTAATAAAATTTAAGCATGAATTTAATATTTAGGACCATGAGGGACAAAAGCAAAATCCCCAAAACTAACACCCACTGATACTGGGAAGGACTGAGCCAATAGATTGATTATAACTTGCTCCAACAGAAATTAAACTGCAGGTTTATTTCCAGGATATGATGCTGCTTGTCTGAGCTGCACCCTCATAATTAAAATTTATTTCCACAGAGCCTTTCTGTCCCATTGGTATCCAGTGATGTCTTTCTTTCTGACCCAGATTCTGTCTGAAGCTTTCCAAACAGAAGCACACATGTGCTGAATGCATAAATTTCCAACAGTGCCTAACCCGATTTCCTTGCACTGATCAAAGACTTTATCTGTTGTCAAGATGTTGGAGATGCATTTGATCAGCTTTTTCATCAGCCAATATTGATTTTTTTGTAAGGCGGGTATCTGAATGAAGCTGTTGTTTTATTAATCATCTTGTTATAAAACCTAGAAGCGCTAGAATACCAAGAACATTTCCCTTCAATACTGGAGTGACTCAAATATCTGGTATAAAGAAAAAGGACTGTTTTGTTTTTCTATACCTATAAATGCTTATGGGAGATTAATCTCTGGGATAAACAACTTTAGCTTAACAGGCTGGTTCAGACTAAATCCTTACATGTGGTTTAAGTTGGAACTTGAACGTGACAAAAAGGAAATTGAATTAATATGTGAGGATCCCTGTGTGTGTCTTTGCTTCTTTCCCATTTATTCTAAAGCTCTATTGTAACTCGAGAAATCATTAAGCTCCCATTACTATCCCATAATGCCCTGCTGTTGAGACAGTCCCAATTCACAGAGTGACGAAGCAGCGAGAGCTTGTGTGTGTGTGCATGCACTGGTCCTCTCATATGAACCTCCATATGTGTTTGTTTCCTTCTGTGTGTGCTGGTCTGACGTCAATACTCCTCCGATCTAAATTTAACTGCACAGTGAGGAAGTCTCACTGCACCTTGTAGGTGTCTTCTATGAATATATTTATAGACAGAAACTAAACTGGGTGTGAGAGTGACAGGTGAAGTGTTTCTTTCCCTGGTGGGTATGTGGGTGAAAGGAGGGGAAAAAATGAAAGCAGGGGGTTATTTTTGGAGCCAGACCAGCCAGGAATGTTTTCTTTTGAGGCTGGGTTATGTTGCCAGTTTAACATATGTATTTCAAGCAGGTGGGATGAAAATATAATGATAAATTGGCTCAGAAAAGTTCATCATCTTTTTATATAAGTTGCAGTTTTAAAACTTGCTTTGCTTGTATGAATAAGGTTAGATATTTTGGCAATATAATTTAAAAGATTCAAGCAGAAGCTGAGATCATAAGAGTTTTCTTTCATTGATAAAATCATAACGGATCGCTGTGAAAATCTGTGCCGAGATGTTCCTTTCCTTCTTAGCCAGAAGCTAAGCTGGAAATCACACAACGCCATCGCCAAAAGGAGTGTTTGTAACAAACATTTTTTTGGTCTTTACAAATATATTATATAATGTGTATAATGCTCTCTCCCATCCAGTGCTTTGCTAAAGTTTACACATCCTTTTAGCATTTTACATTTGGCAAAGGCTTAAGGGAAGGATTGTATGTCATGGACCAACAGAATTAAACATTTTCTTTTATAATATATTCATTAGACAATATGGGAAAATTGTGTGTTTAATATCAAGCAGTTACAGCTCAGAACCTTTTGGGATGTGTCTCTGCTATGTATGTGCATCATAAAGAAGTATATTGGCCTATTTGCTTCATTTAACCAGCACAAAAAGTTACTATCTGTGTTATCGTTCAACTGAAATGTGAATTTTAAGCAAGCTTTTTTTTTTATTAAATGATAGATTGAGTGATACTCCTTATATTTCAGCGATAATATCTAGGTGTTACTTTATTGTATGTCTTGTGCCATGTCCGTTGGTTGTGCTGTTCTTTTTACATCTCTTTGAAGGTGATGAAGCAGACTGAAGATGTTTTATCATTATCTCCCTTTTACCTCTTCTCTCTTTCATCTTTTCTCCATTTATCCCCTGTTTTTCCTTTCCTGTTCTACTTGCATTGCAGTGTCCATATAATCTGTTAAACTCCCTGCATAATTATAATATAGCAATTTATATGCATAAATCAAGGGGAACACTATGGTGATAGTCGTACTGCTCCACTTGTGAAAGTAAAAGCTTAAAAGCTGCCAGACAGGACATTGTTAAAAAAAAGAAAAAGGCATTTTAAGCAAAATTTTAAAAGCTGAAAATAAATAAATTTGCAGTATTTCTATATGCAAAACATATTTACGTCCTTCGTCATATGACGTCACACATGGCTGTAATAAACAGGAAGCAGAGGCTGCAATCTAGGGGAGTTGTTCTTACATTTAAATGTCAGATGGTGATGTTGCTTCCAACTATGTTTACGCACATAGTAGGAGCATCCAGGAAGACGGCGAACAGCAGAAACAGCTGATCAGTCATATGAAGTAAAAGTTTGCTACATCAGAGCTGATTCAAAAAAAGTGTTTCCATCTCCAGTTTTGTGCAAAAACACAAAAGCCAAAAACCACCTGAAGTTAATTTAAGAGAGTTTTTATCAAATTTCGCCGTTTCCATCAAACGTTTCTGATGCAATACTTCTAAATGTGCTTTAGAAAAGGATGATTGAAATGCACCCACAGCTGTCCTGGTAACAGTCTCCCATCTAAGCTGTGCACTCTTCCAGAGTTGCAGGAATACCTTGGCTGCTACTCTGATTAACACTCTCCTTTAACTACCTAATCAATGTATAAATATCTGGTACTACCAGACTGGTAGAGCATAGTTTAAAGAACCGTAAACTGTTTGCAGTTTTCTGTAAAATGTTCAAATCATAATATTACACTGTTACAATCAATTTTTCAATTTTTTTTCACAATGTTCCCCCTTACATTCCTGCTGTGTACTCAAGCAAGTTTTTTTTTCTCTTATCAACATTTATCATTATGTTGACCATCTTGCTATTTGAAGATTTGAGGCTTGATCTGCAACTTGCTCAGAGTTGTTAGGCTAAATGCTGAAAGCCAACCACATCTAGCAGTCTTCTTACAAGTTATGGGATTTCCTTAGTTTTAAACAGTTACCTGCTGAGAAGCATGTGTTACACAACAATATGTAATTTAAATGCTTACCAGAAGCATTGCTTCTCAGCTTATGAGGCACAATAGATACATCTACGTTATTTCTTTGACAAAGGGAGGATCATTTCTTTAGCGCTCTTCATGCATCACTCCTGTAGAAGCCCCCCTCTGGGAACACATTGAAAATTTTCAACTTGCACTGGCATTTATTTTCTCATCTAACAGCAACTCAGCAAGCTGCCAGCATGGCAGCCAGTAGTGCTATACTTTATTAGACTAATGAGAAATGTGGCAAAACATAGTCAAATTCCTAAAGATTTTACTTTTGTTTAATTATTTTACTGTGGATTCCATTGGCTCTCTACTTTGTTTCGTTTAATAAAAAAGGCAGTGAATGAAAACTGCATCAAGCTTTAAAGGCTTTATTCATCCAGTTGCAACAAAAGCCTGCTAAAAGTGAACCAGAAACAGGCAGGGATATAATATAAATAAAATGTGGAAGTCTGTAACTCATAGAACCAGAATCTAATGAAAAAACTGCAAAATATCCTTTTAAACGGTTTGACTGACACGTGTATTTTTTTTAACAAGGGTTGACAGTGTAGCACTGATACACACCTCTGTGTTGCCTCTTATAGCTTGTCAACTCTGCTGATCTTAAAAATATATATATTTATTAACCTCAAATAAATATTTCACGTGCCCAGTTGACAGAAAAAAATTCCTACCAGGACCTCTCAGTAATAAATAAGATGTTTGGCATTATGCAGCCATATCAAAGCTGCTTCAGACAAAGAGAAAGTCCGCATGCATAAACCATTTGAAGAAAGGGAAAACTAGATTGAAACCTTTTTTTGAATGCAGTCTTTCACAACTGCTCTAATTTCTTTAAAGATTTATTTAATTTTTTTTTACCTGTAATTCTATGGCATGTTTGATAGAATCATAATCCAAATAAAGAGATGCACATGAAGGGCTGGGTGTTTGACCAAGAAGTATTTTTTTAGGTTTACTCTTCTTGCACAGCAAAGCTTTTGTCTTGAGAGATTCGGTGAAAGAGCTGCTGAGGGGGAAAATGATTTTTAAATTGACTGTGGGACAAATGTCCAACTTTAATGATGCATCCAGCAAAAAATGGCTCAAAGGAAAATTCTTTCGACTATTTGCTTTTCCTTACTTTTTAATAATTGTTTGTGTGCTACAAGAAAGGTTTGACTGACACCACCTACATATATTTTACATTTTCCTCAAGGAAAAAGATGCAGATTGATGATGGGTGGAAAATAGACGCAACATTAAACATAGTGGAACATAGATCAAAAAGGCATTACATTATGACCACCTATTTAGTAGTGTCTGGTTTGCATCTAAAACTGTTCTCAACTATTAAAGCATGAACTCTAACAGAGACCTGAAAAAGTGTTGTAATATCTCACTAAGAATTTTAAATCGATTCTTTAAGTCCTGAAGGTTTTAGAGCAGCCCTGTTTAAGTCTTTGGATCAACACATCCAACAAATCATAAACTGAAGTAAGATCTGAGTAAATTAGAGGTAAAGACAACCCTGCAAACTGGGTTTCAGGAGCTGTGTTGCTCCTGAAACCCTTAAACCCTTGCAAAGAATTTTTACTATTCTGCTGCGTGTGAGTTCCTGGCAGATTTTTGGTCTTTTTTAGTTTGTTCGCCATCCTGCCACTGGTTTAGGAAATTCATTGGAAAACTTGGGTTTGTTTTGTTTTGTTTTTATGGGGGGGGGGTGTTTTTTTTTACTTCCAGATGTAATCTGAATGACAACATGTTTTAAGTTTTTCAATGGATCTGGGCCTTAGATAATGATTCGCAGAAAGATCCTTGTTCTGGTCCCAGGCTGATGATTATCTCCCCTTAGTGATCTGGAACACTTCTATTGGATGAACTAGTTTACAGCTTTTCTTTATCGACAGCTGTTTTTGCTACTTGTAGTATGTATTTTGTGTGTTAGCATTCATGCATTTGCAGCAGGTTTGAGTTTGCATGACTTTTCTACCGTGTTGCTTTCTATCTTCTGTGAATATAACAATTATTCTTTGCAACATTTTTTCTTTTAATTAGTTTTTTAAGTTTGTGTTTCAGGATGTTTTGAATTTGTTGTAAAGCTATGTATTTACAGGATGTTTGCACCCCTCACCTACTTAAAAGATATCATGGGGAATTTATTTTCCAAAGGAACCACTTAAAAAAGTAAGAGTTAGTGTCTGAAAAAAGTAAGTAACAACTGCTGGAATAAAAAATAAAATAGATAGATGTCTTGTATATTTGGTAATGTGTTACAACACAACAAAAACATATTTTACAAGTTATTCTGAAAAAAACATCTGCAGTACTCTTTTAAAAACATTTCCTCTTATAAGTTGTATAAGTTATAAGTTCTAACTTCATCCATGCAATTAATGTCTATACTTTTCTCATTTTCTTTATCATCCTTCATTTATTTCTGAATGATAACCCAGCTTTATTACCATAACATATTATCAAAGACAAGATATAATTAGAAAACATTCATGACTAAAACTATCTTAAAATCAACAGTGAATAATAAAAAAACAAACTCAAATTTTAAATTATTTGGACAATTCAAAGACACATTTAAAGCATAGACCAGGGCTCCCCAATTCCAGTTCTTGATTTCCAGTGTCCTCCATGCCTGAATCAAAAGGCTGAATCACCTCCTCTGCATGGATTCAGTTCAGGGTCCTGATGAAAACTTGATTTCTTTCTATAATCTTCTCGTTGCTGTAAACACCAGAATTTCCCCATTGCGGGACAATACAGGGATTTTGTATTCTATTCTGTTCTATTATTAGACTCAGACATGTTAAAGCAGAGACACATATAAAAATTTGACCATGAGCACCATTGAATATGCTTTTTTAGTGCAAACGCAAAGTTTAGCCCACCGTCTGTGGATCTATCTAACACAGAGAGCTTCAGAAGATTACATTTCTCTGTACTTTGTTGCATCAGAATGTCCAAATGTCAACAGTTGTTATTTAATCTATTTAATCCATCTGCAAACATTACACCGTCATCATGTTCAAGGCATTGTCTTAGAAGATGCACGCTGATTGGACAAAACTGGTGGCTATTTTTTTTTCATCTGTAGGTAATATGATCAAGCCTCCCTTGCAACTTCCTGAAAACTCCTTTATTGAAATTGCCCGACTGATCCACTGAAGCATTTTAAAAGGCCTGCTCCATCATAGTCTGATAATCAATGATGCAGCAATTATAAACCAAAGATATAAAAAATAAACCACTAGAGCCACATGGTGCAGAGAGTTTCTATAAATTCCACCATGTGTAATTAAACTTATGAATTTTTGAAGATTTAAAAGGGAAAGTGAACAAAAACCATGAATAATTCACAATTTTATTGAGACAAAAAAAGAAACATAATGTCAGGGTAAAAGTGTGTTTGCATCAACTTCGGTACTGATGTTCATGGACCGCATCAATTTCCTGTGCATGATAAATAATGCAAGAGTGGCTGTGGTTTCTCATAAGTTTGAAAACGTAATGTGCTGTCAGACTTCTCTGGAAGCAGAGATGGATTTTTTTTTTCCAACAGATAAGCAAAACTGGACCAGATTGGCTTCCATCATAGAGAGCACAATCATACAAATCAGATTGTGCTCTCTTCAGAAATAGGCTGAGAAACGACACTGCTGAAGCGAGAGAGGAACTTTCCTTAAAAATGTTTTTTAAAACAGAGCAGACTCATACCACTCAGCGAAGATAAGAAAATTGGCTTAATAAGTAAATTTTTTTATGTTTTAGGGGAGCCATGCAACAAATGGTGAACCCGGTTCCCTGTAGCTCTAGCAGGATGCACGAGTCAATTCTAGTGTCAAGTCACATTTGTTGCAGAATTTTAGCACCGCTGGCTTCTAAAATATCCAATTAAACTGATTGAAAAAAGACACAGTTTTACTTTAATTTATCTGCTTTGAAATGTAGTATTGAATGACTATTAAGGCTACACGTTGGAAATTACATCATTGTATAATGACTATACCCTATAAAAACTGGCACTAATGTTACCTACTGTAGCCTACTGTAGCTACATCAGGTCCATAACAGGATTTAATATTAGAAAGAGGATAAATTTAGAAGCAGTGTGCAAATCCTCTCCAAATCTTACGGAAAATATTCAAATAATCAAATGTTTTAACATTTACAGTAAGCCCTGTGGGAAATTTAAACAACTTTCTGTCTAAGGTGGTTTGTAAATATATATCAAATTTCTGATCATATTCTTCAACAAAATCTCCTCATGACTATGCAGAGTGCACTAAACCATATCGCCATTTGCCTTTTTGCTGTTATAGAAATATTAGTGACATCCCTGCTTAATCCATTGGTGTTAGAATGATCTCAGCCCATCATTTACTGGTAAAGCAGTGCTGCTCTAGGAATACTTGTGAAAGGGTAATATAGTGTGCTTCTAGAGATGTTTGACTGTTCTTCAAGAAACTTGTATGAAGTCAGACACTAACTCATTTGTTTTGGACGTTGGTTTGTTTATTGGTGCACAGTTGCGTCAGGTATTTTGGTCTAATGAATGCTTCAGAGTTTCTTTCACCCGAACTAAGGCGTCCTATTTGCAGTTTGCCTCAAGCCATGCAGGTGACACAAAAAATAGGAAAAGAAGTTCTAGGAAGATAACATGGAAAATATAATAGTATTAGCTAGGGGTGTGCATTGGCACTGCCCTCACTATTCGATTCAATTCGATTCTACGATGCATTGCGATGCATCAAAATCCCATTGACTTTGTAAAATCCGAAATGTGCCCAGATATCCACTTTCCAAGCTTTTGGTGCATTTTTAATTAGGCCTACCCGTCTATCGTGGTCATCTCCCTCCGCCTCAGCCATCTTGATTGTTGTTGGTATGCCCCCGGAAGTAATTGAAACTTCACAACTTGTCCATTTGAGGCCAGAAAATAAATAGTGACATAATCGATTATGGCACATTGCCGCATCGATGCTGAATGGTGCATGCCCCACATTGCATGCCCCACATTGGATTAAATGGTGGAATATATATATATATATATATATATATTATATGTGTGTGTGTATGTGTATGTGTGTATATATATATATATATATATATATATATATATATATATATATATATATATATATATATTATATGTGTGTGTTTGTGTGTGTGTATACATATATCCTATCACACTGGTTAAATGAAATCAGTCAAAATGAAGCAGGATGAGAGCAGCTTTATTAGCAGTATGTAGCAGCAGGATGTGAACACTTTAATTATTTCCTTCTTTTTTCTTTCATGCAGTCTTTCTTTGTCCATCACACAAACAGAAAAACGCCTCTGATAGGTTTGGTGAGGGCTGACGTGGGTTAAATGTGCAACATCAGTGTGAGAGTGAGGAATGGAGGGGGGGCTGCATGGGGAAGCCAGGAGACAGTTGAAGAGGGAAAAACACAGAGAGAGGGTGTTTCTAACCAGATATAGTCTCTGTGGTTCTTGTAATTATCTCCTCTGCAACTTCCTGTAACTCTACTTCGGTCGCTGACTTCCAGCTATAAATAGTCCTATAATGTACTCCCTCTGCCCTGCGCCACCAACCACGACACATTTAGGAATGAAGGAGACATCACTGCAACCTCTGTCTGCTCCTTTCCTTCTTTGCCCTCCCTCCATCACCTCCCCGGTCCTCCTCTCCTCTACACCCCCTCTTCCTCACCCTCTCTGAGCTTCACTTGGCGGATAGGGTGTAGCAGCCATGTGGGTGCCACTGCATGTCTCGGATGCGCCTAATGGACTGCATCTGAGGGTTGCGAGCGCCGTACTCATTGAAATGCTTGTAGTCACCCTTTTCCAGCAGGTACTGGCTGCCGCGGTACCCAGGGAACTGGTACCCCACCCATCTAGGGAAGGAAAGAGGAAGCATGATGTAAAGAGTTTCAGAGTTAGAAGTTAAAAAGATATTCATTAACAAATAAGGATGTTGAAAAATGATTGAGAGATAAGGGAGAACTGTGTATAAAAGATGTTTTAAGAGACATAGGCAGATAATTCAGAGTAGATCAACATTTCTCACACTGAAAACATTGATCTATTTGTCATGCTGTCAGGCTTTCAGACACAGACAGCTCCGCTCCCCAGCTGTTTGTTTCAAATAGTTCAGACCATTGAAAACAAAGTAATCACAGCAGAGGATAAGCTTTGTTTGCAGCCACACCTCTGCGAACACAGACAGGGACGCTGTGCTGCTGACGTCTACGACACCATCAGAAAGCTGCTGATGAAAAAAGTCTCTATTCCTGATAGTCTGTGATTAGAAAGCTGCTTCAGCCTGTATATGAGAATGACGTCACAGATGCGAAAACTGTCTGACACACGCAACGCCAGGCTCTGACTTTTTTTTGATGCAGTAGTTTGAAAGGCAGAGTGCAATGTTTTTTGGCAGCTCTGTTGAAATATGCATGATCTACTGACTGGAAGATGCAAATGCAGAACAGACTCTAAGATAGCGGAGCTGCAGCCCCAGACAGGCATACAAAACAGTGTGTTAAAGCATGGCTGAGATGTACTTGTTAGGCAAGTTAAATAAGATCTCAAGCCATGAAAGTGAGACTCTTGCAATTTGCACGTATGAATGTTCTACCTCATGCTGTGAATATCAAATTTACAGCAGATAATGCTGTGACGTCAAGACGAGGGTGACACCAACACTATCCCACTCCTGGTTATATTGTTGCCAGATTTAGCCACTTTTGATACCTCCTCAAAGTTTGAAGCAGTGTTGGTGACTTGAAGGGTATCATCTATCAAATTATCTGCCAACTTCACCTTCTCTGTAAAGAATAAAGTTTGAGACTTGTGGCCCTTTGGGTCCAGAACAGTGCCTTGGAATTAAAATGATTCAAGATCCTATAAAATGGAAAGGTTTTTACATTCACAATTTAGGAAAATACAAGTTTTCCAGAGATCAAAGCAATTTTTCTTGTTGTTTTTAATGGAGAACCTGGAGTATGATAAAATTATTTAGTAATTGTCATCAGGTATAATAATAATATAATAATATATAATAAAGGTATTATTTTTCACATTTAAAAAAAATTAGAATCGTTCAACCAAAAAGATGCATTACAGGTATAGTGGAGGATTTTCATGAATTTTTTAAAAGACCTGCCCTCCTCGCATAAAAAAAAAATGCACATGCCAAAACATGCACATGCACAACCCTGTTCCTGCTCTGTGAGGGTACATCTATTAAATGCTTGGGAGAGCAAGCACAAATCCATTTCTCCCTGTTTAAAAGTTGCTGTTTGCATCATTCATACAAGCCTACTTTCCAAAAGAAGATTCGCAATTTTTCCATTATGTCAGACTCACTACCGTTAAGTCAAAATGAGGACAAGCATGTAGGATGACCTTATCCAGACATATCACCAGAATGATTGACAATAAGGAGGACCACTTATTTTGATGATCCACTCGGAAAAAGTACATCCTCCACTATACCCTTAATCTTTTCACTGATGGCCCATTTAATTTGTTTAAAAGCACAACAGAATAAATTAAACTGTGTTTCTTGAATTTAACCATAAAACTCCTAACTAATTGAATTTTATGAGTAAAGGCAACATTGCTTTACAGAAAGAAGTCCTGAGTTTCAATGCTACCAAGAGGCCTATTGACATGCAGGTTCATGAGAATAATTGCAAGGATGTTACCCAGTTGCTCTGTTTGCATTTAACTCTCATGGACAATTTTTAATTTGTTGCTAAATGAAAAAGAAATGTCGGCATTTTTCCATCTAGTAGATAGAGGTGAATAAACCAGGCAAGACTGCAAACTGGCAGAGACCACATATTTGAGAAAAATGGGGAGAGCTTTTCTGGAATGTGTTGCTATGAGGCAATTTGTCATTTTTCTGTCTTTTCAACAAGTATTGATGATGGTATATGCTTTCTGGAGATGTAGATAAAGAAATTAATTAATTTCAATGCATATGAGTGAAATTTTCACCATATCTGAAATTATTTTGTTGACTTTTTCCATTTCCCATTTAGGGCATTTGGTCTTTTGTAGAATAGCCAAAAAAAACACACTTAGGCAAACATTAAGACGTTTTTACCAACTTGTGGAAGTTATTTTGATTTTTTTTTTTTTTATTTCCATTAAACTTTTGTGATGCTCAAAAAAAAACCTGGAGGCAAAAGTTGTGTCCTTGGATTGTAAACATTGATGACCTGTGGAATTAACAGTACTTTATTTATTTTATTTTAACCCTCCAGACAACTCTATGCTAAAGGGATATTTATTTTTGTGTTTTTTTCTTCATTAATGTAGACCTATCTCTATCTAAAAAAAAAAACTAAATGAGCCTTTTTATCAACATAAGGACAAGTAAAGTTCAGGACTAAGATACAACTATGGAAGAGTAACCACTTGACCAAATTTTTTTCCCTGAAGGTTTTCAAGATCTACTTTAAAATTCCTCAATGAGTATCAATCTCTAACACTCAGTTTTGTAGCCAGTAAAGTTTTTATATGGTTGGTAAGGCAGGGAACAAAGTGTACAAGCACCAGAATCAGTTTCGTTTCAATCTACAATGTTTCAAAAAGAAAATGCACAAGCAGAACATTCCCATTTTCCAATTAAAAACAAAATAGGATTTCATAAAGCCCTTGCTTCAGGTTATATTTACACATCCATGCTCTCCAAATTAAAGCGTTGGTGGAGAATCTTATTTCAGCTTTAAGGTCTGGTAGTAATATTTTATCTATTGTCATTTATTATCTATGTTTCGGAAGAAAGAAAAAAAACAACTGTAGTTTTATTAATACTTGTCATGCATAATTTTTATATATTAATACCTGATTGAGTGGAATATTTTTTTTTATCTCTAATTACATAGAAAACTCCTAGATGACTTGAAGAGATATAATTTTCTCATTTTCACTATAGTTTTTTAAAACTGCGTGCATTCTGTATTTATCATTTTTAATGATAGTATATTGATGGAAGTAATTAGCTATTGTATTTTAGTTGTTGATATATGAACAATTAAAATGTAATAATCGCTAAAACATTCATTTGAGAGTATTACTGCAGCTACCCTCTGTTTTAGAGAGGAGCTACTTGTGAATTATGTCTACATGGGATCTGCTAGTAGGGATGGCCACAGGGATGGCCAATAATTGACTAGCTCCACCCCTAACACTCATCAGATGCAGTGTTTATAGTGGCCCTAGTAGGTAGAACCTAAGCACCTAGAATGCAAAACAACACAAATCCTCTTGAGCAATCACAACAATGAGCTTGTTTAGTCTTGCTAAGAGTAAATTTAACATTCTGTGAATAATCCAGAGTAAAAGAAAAAGTCTTTCTACATTTTAAATTCTAGCAGGAAAGGACCAGGTTTTATGCGAAAGAAGTTAAGAAAGCAGCTTTGCTGTCATACATTTTTTTTTCATCCTGGGATTCCCTAAAATAATTGCAGGTCAATTTGCTCCTTTCTCAGCGTGACGATGCAACCTTCAGAGATAGCAAGCGGCTTTTATTTGTGCCCAACTTTTTCTGTTACAATAAAAGAAAACTTTAAGGTAGAAAAGAGAACAAAGGAGGCAAATTAGCATGTTCTGCAGCCATGGAAATATAGTTTCCCTGCAAATAGCTTCCTCCTGTTTTTTAATCCTGTGACTTTATTGTAAATCCTGTATTTTGAGAATATATTAAGTATGACATGTTTTCCAGAGAGCTCAGAAAGATCCAATAGCGTTAACAAAGGGTGCAATAATTTGAAATACGTCCAACCTTTGAGTTTCTGACCTTTTGAATCAACATAGTTGAACTACACTGAAAATGAAATTCAGAAGAGCAAACACATGACAGTCAGTTAACAAATACGACGGTTTCTGTTACTATTTATACAACATAATGCATATAATATTTTAATAAACCCTTAAAAAACTTGTTTTTTTATTTTAATCTATGAACTTTTGATGATTGAAGATATGGTGGCTAGGTCCCATTAAGCCTTTTTGCAAAGACAAAGTTAAGGTACTCACGTTCCACAGCTGACCAGGATGCTTCCCACTCTGTCGGTGAAACCATAGGCACTCAGGCTGGGAACGTCATCGTCCATGATCTCCATCTTGCGACCCTTGTATTCTCCGACTTCATATAAGCAGATCTTGTGCTCCTCAGGATCCTGTAGCATGTTGGATGAACAAGACAAGAAATACATTAGGAAAAAAAAATCGAAGAGAGCAAACTTTATGCTCTACTGAGAACATAGCTGTTCTCACCATCCGCACAGGCCTGAAGGACAGAAGGTAATCGTTCCTCTGATTGTTGCTCCATGAATCCCATCGGGGGTACTCGCCCTTTTCCAGGATAAACATTTCACCACAAAAGTTCATCTGCTCAAAGCCCACAAATCTAATAAAGGGAAAGAAATATCAGCAAAAAAATATAAGCATCTGGTTTCTTATTATGCAGACCTCTTTGTTAGCCTCCTAGAGCAGCATATATTACCCTTCATAAGAGCTCTGCTTAGCCTCTGATCCCGTTCTTCTGCCTCTTGACTCTTTTTATAGATTACTGTTGAACTATTTCGGCCTCTTGTGCTTCTTTGGAGATTCAGTGGAAATAAATGAATAATAATGCTGCTCTTACTCTCTTATTTTGTGTAGTAATTTTTATTCTACTCACACAGTAACCATTCCCCTAACATCATATACACAGAGCAAAGTTGCTGCCCAGCTCTGATCAAAGTCAGACACTAATTGAAAAGCTGAAGTTCCCACCCCTGCTGCTCTCTGCAAATAGCTGCGGATAAAAGCCTCCCCTGACTGCCTAAAATGCAAAGTGAAGAAATGTCATATAATGGAGAGGCACATCTGTGAAATCACCTGCATGTTACGCACAGGAGTGGAACTTCTGTACTTAAACGTGTGGGCATGTGGTTGTCACTGTACTTACGGCCCACATTCGACACGAAGGGAGCGCACCCTGTCCATTCCCATTTCACACACATTCATGCACTCTGCATTGATCTCAATGCAGCGTCCTTGGAAATTCTCCTGGTCGTAGACGCACATCTGATGACACAAATAAAAAGAAATGGGTTAATGGAGAAAACTTTCTAAAAAGGTAGATATTGTTATGGAGAGCCCATTTTAATCTGAAAAACACAAAAATGTATTCTTGAGTATTTTTCAGTCGGTGGTAGCTCCTGACCACCTACTCAGGGAGCTTTAAAAAATCAGCAGGTTGAAGTTGGCAGGTGAGAGCGCAGAGGGTAAGGTGTTAGGCCAGACGCTTTACACCATTTAACAAAGACGACACGATAGAGTAGCAAGAGATGTTTGAAAATCTTCAGAAGATGTGTGGGTGTACTCTGTGCACCTTGTAGGACATCTTGTCCATTGCAGACATCTTGTTCTCAGCTGCCTTCCCATCAGGCTGGGACTTGGGTTTCTCTGCTCCAGCAGACATGACTTTAAGAACAAGAAGAAGAGGCTGTGTTTACTCTCAAAATGTAGGTTTTACCTATAAAGAGTCAATCAACCTTTGCCAGAAACACAGAACAACCAGAGGATTTTCTAAAAAAAACTTTTTAAAGCTTCCTTTACAAGCTGGAGTAAACAAGTTAAACAAGTATTTCAGTTTTTAAATGTTCTATATTAATGTTCGGCTTAATGTTAACCTTTAAAATAAAAATAAAAATAAAAAAGTTCAATATGTGTTATTTAAGGGAAATGTAGTGAGATACATTTTGATTTATGTTAGCAGGGACCAATAGCTGGAAAACTGGCGAAATTCAAAAAAGGTCTGAACAGCTTTGCTGGAAAGAAAGAAAGTTATTAATCAAGGGGATATTTTTGTAGTTTTGCATTTTTTGTTGGGGGGTTTTTTGCGTTTTCTTTTATTATTAATCAAGTTTTGTGATAAATTTCTATTTTTTTATATAACAGCTAACTAATATAGAAAGGGACAAATGTCATAGTTTTGGTTACATATAAGTTTTATCTTTGAGTTTTCCTTCATTTTATTTCCATGTTGTGTTATTCTAGTTATTTTTGATTGTATTTGGGTTCTTAGGTATTTCTTGTTTGCCCTCTGTTGCCCTCTTGTGTCAGTCTCCTTTTCCCCAGCTCCTTTCTACACTCCTCTGTTTACACCTGCTCTCAATCTGCTGATTAGCCTGGTCTTTGTATCTCTCTCCCAAATATACACCTCCTGCTCAGTCACTGTTCCTGGTTTATTGTTGTGTCTTTGCCCCCTTGTTGTGATTATTCCTTGTTCTCAGTTTTTGTGGATTTATGTTTTTGGAATTTTGCTTCTTTAATCTGCAAGTAACTACCTTTAGCTTCAGTATGCATTCTGTCCTGTCAAACATCCACCCAACTTGACAATAGCTTGATCTGCCTCCTGTTAAAATATATCAATTAATAATGATGTATTCTGATTTTTTTTTTTTCTGCTTTGCCTTATTTTACTGTTTATATCTCTACCTTTGTTCTTGGTACTTTTTAGAATAAAAAGGAAAACAATTACAAGAGGCATTGCTGTTATTGTGTCTGAGGCATGCTGAAATCCCTTCTCTCTCTGCTCTTTGTAAAAAAAAACAAAAGAGGAAAGGTGACTGATGTAGATAAAAGTTCTGTCTCCTGAGACCCACCTTCAGCAAACGTTTAACTTGCAAAAGAGAACAAGGAAGCATACAAAGCAAAGCTAGAGCTGTTTTTTTAAAGCTGTAACAAGAATATCAGTCAGTCTGTGCAAACTTTACCACAGTTGTTCATAGCTGGTTTGAGCGCAAAACAATCAATGTTTTTCATCCATAATCAAACAAAGAGAAATCCCAACAGACAAAACAAAGTGCAGAAAATTGCTCAAAAAAATCCTTTCTGCTGTCTGAAAACACTGCTGTCGTTTCAAAACATGAGTTTTACAATATTCTTTGATTAAGACACAATGTTGTTGTTTTTTTATTAACAATACTGTAATTGTGGTTAACAGCATCACATTTAATGAGCAAATTTTGACTTCTAGTTTGAACAGACATCAGCATAAATATCTGGTGTCTATCTTCCTCCCTTGTTTTCTTTTTTGTGTGGTGTTGATCAATGTCTTACCTATGGCAGTGTGTGCGCAAAGGAGTGGACTGGTGGTCAGTGTGGGAGGATGAGGGGCCAGTGCAGCTTTTATATGCTGGCGGCTGGAGTGAGGGGATTATACAGACTGAAGCAAACCCGCTGAGCTCACAGCCGCTATAGAATAGAAATACCCCATCATCAAAGAGAGAAAAACAGGGGATACCAGCTGAAATAAAAGAAGACTAAACCAAAGAAATATGAGCAACAGAGACTCCCTTTTTGTTTCATCAACAGGACTTAATGAAAGAAAAAACACTAAAACAAAAGCTTAATCTTTGACTAAATTTGCACATAAAGTGAGAAACTTACTGTAAAACCACACTATGGTCCATATTGACCATACATATAACTAATACTTATAATCAAAATGAACAAATTCTTTTTCACTAAAAATACAGTTGTGAATAAGTGCAAAAACATATTTTGTCATAATAAGAAACCAGCACTTTTGCTTCTTGCGAAGTTACTGAAGTAGAGACACTTCAGCTACAATGGCAAATACAACCAATAGGATCAAGAGTTTTTTTTTTTTTTTTTTTGTATTGTTTTTTAGGGTTGTTATATATAAAATGTTGCCTTGCAAACCTGATGAATTGTAACAAGATTTTTGAATTAACATATATATTGAAATGAAATACATCTTACCAGTAGCCAATAGATGCATTAGCCTCAATAGGGAAATTTTTTGAACCAATGAAATGCATCGATGTGTATGACGCCAAAGCATCAACCAGAGGTAGAAGGCTGGGGCAAAACAAACTCAGCTGTACCGGTTTTAGCTGGAATACCCTCTATTTCATATTTAAAAAATTATCCAAAAGGACAAAATGCTTGTGCTTCCAACCAGATTTGCAAAGATTTTGATTTGTTCATTAACTCTGCTAGTTGTAAAACAACTCAAGAATGTGATATGTCTGAGCTGCTACTGCTGCTGTGATTGGCTAAAAACTCCACATGGGAGGCAGGCACCCAATCAGCTCGAAGAATCATACTGAATGTCACACAACTGGACTTAGTTTCCAATTTTGAAGACTTTTTGCTTCCTATCAAGGACATTTTTTTCAATTCAAAATGAATTTTCCACATTTTGAATTGAAAAAGCTTTCTGAATGGAATTTAAAACGTCTGTATCTAGTTTGGACTTTGGTATACTGTTTTGAGCCATGAAAACACCTTAATCCAAATATTACCACTGCAGCACTGTGGTCGGGTTGTTGTCATGCAGGGAGATGAACATCAATCCCAATCTCTGGCAAACTGGAAAGCATTTTGTACAATTTGCACTTGTATTTATTGACATTCATCTTCCAATTTAACTCTCATTAGCGTGCCCATCACTGCTTAGCAAAAATGTAATCAAACTATGATGAGTTTGCCAACATGTTTTAATCAAATATAGAAATTAGAGCTGAAAAAATTTATTGGAATAATTGTGATTAATCAGTTATTAGTTGCCTAATAATCAAGTAATTGATTAATCATTAACTGGAGTTCAGAGACTGTAAAATATGCCTTTAGGTTACATTTTGTATTTAAGATTAAAGAAACCTTGTTCGTCTGTCAATATGCTCTATCCAAAACTCTGCAAGTGATCGTTTTAGTTTAAGCTGGTATAATTTCTTAAAAATTCTAAAAAAAAAAAAAAAACATTTGCCATCCAATTATCAATCAATTAATTGAAAATATAATTGAGAGATTAATCAATTTGCAAAATGATTGTTAGATGCAGCCCTAATAGAAATCTTCTATATTGAGTGATCGATTTATAGAACACAATAATGGCAACACAAAGTACTTTACATAAAACAAAAACATGAGGCGATGAAAACAGAAGGAAAGATTATTACTTGTTGTGGTTTTTTGTTGCTTCATTTTCTTTCCAAATTCAGATGATGAAGTGAATAGTGCTCTGTAAGATATTTTTGATCCTGTTTGAGTGAGGTAAATTCTTTCTAGTATGTTTCTTAGTCTGCATGTCGTTTCACTAATGTTCCCTAACAACCCACGGAGGCTTTCACAGAACAGCTTTGGTTATGCTGGCATTAAATCACACATATGTTACTCCACATCTTATGTCTCTACAAGGTGCCAGGACAACATAGTTATATTTTTACCACATCCAAAGTTTTGGCAGTGACCTACTTCAACAATGACAACAACATGTTAGCTGAATATCTTTTTATAATTCCACCTGATTTATCCAAATTTGTTTTTGTACTATTGAATTTACAGAGGGACTATAAAGTCGACTACAAGCATAATATTAGTGTAATAGCAGGCAGTTGGCCCAGCTTCATACAGTTAGGCTTCTCACAAAAATATTCCCCTCTGTTCCTGTCAGGGCTGTAATAAAAAGGCGTTGGGTAAAACAATAACGGGAGAAGCAATAAGCAGGGAGAAGCAATAACCTTATTGTACCTTTGGGTGACCAATGGGGTTCTGTGAATGCAAGGACAAACACCAATCTAAATCTCTCCCATGAACACTGTCGGGGAAGGTCATTAAATTAAAAGCCCTCTGTCTTTCCCTCCAGTGCGGGTAAGGATAATATTGCATTGGGGCTGGGATGGAAAAAGAAACACCCATGAGCGGCTTATTTCATACAGAGCATGAGGGTAACAGAGATATACAAAACATTAGTTTTGCAGGCGGGGCCATGTGATGTGCAGCATCACATGAACACAGAAAGGAAGCTGAGGCCACAGCTGTGCTCCAGCTGAGACCCCAGAGGATGACGTAAACCTCTGTCATATTCTTTGAGAGCTTACTTCCTGTGCTTTGAATTTGGTCAAAGAAATAGGAAAATTATTGATAAAATGTCAGATATCCTTTGTAAGCGCAGAGGGAATAGTAATTAGACAAAAGGCTGAAGGGGCGTTTTGGAATTAAAACAGCTCGGATAACTCTATGGATGATCAAAAAAATTATTCATCATTATTTAAATCTAGCTCATTTAAAAATACTAAAGTACATGCAGTTTAGTTAAAAAGAGGAAGACCCTGTTTTTTTCATCTAAGGATTTCTCAAACCCTTACAGGAATACATTTATATTTATAGAAATATAAGATAAATCCACTGTTGCATGTTTAGTATGGAAATGTAAATACCACATTGATTACGTTTTATCAATAAGATTAATCTTCTTATTTTTTTGTTGTCCTAGCTTTTCAAGAAGTGAGGATGCTTTACGCTCTTTACACTACATTCATTCAATCATCCATTCATGCTCACATTGACTCACCAACGGTGATAAGCCTCACTGTCATTGCTTCCCTGGGCCGCTCTTACAAGATAATCAAAATCTATAGGCCAGCGACACACCTAACTTAAATAATGGTAAAACACTAGCCTGACGTAGTCGTACTCAATTCTAGTCAGAATATGAGTCTGATACTGCTCCATAGAGCTGTGATTATGGGGCGTGTTTCGAACGAACCAG
>NW_015151233.1:56865-58503 GCF_000732505.1 Cyprinodon variegatus | reverse complement strand
TGGACTGGTGGTCAGTGTGGGAGGATGAGGGGCCTATGCAACTATGGAGGCAGGGGGTGGGTTTTTTGGCAATTGCGTCATGGTTGGGTTCTTTCCCAAACGGCCAAGCCAAGTCCCAATAATTCAATGCCATCCAACAGTAGACCCACCATTTGCAGTGGGTACCATGAGGGACCTGTGTTAAGAGGATTGGGCAACGAAGATGGATTATTAATGTATCCTTATCAATTACACGTTTGTTGGAAACCATGAACTGAAGAACGAGATTATGTTTGTCCCTTTCAGAATTTTTAAATGTTTAAAAGTTTATTTTTCTTTTCATTTTTCCACACAGGTCTGTTTGACACTTTGTCTTAAAGGGATGGTGTGTAAGATTTCCCTTCAGTGGTGTGCCCAATAATTTACAAAGGAAAGACTGTTCCAATCCTGTTATGCCTGCAAGACCTTCTACGGAAACCAATGAGTGACATTTTGTTGTTTCTGACCTACGAGACACATCATCCTCAGTCAGTCTTTTCAAATCAGCTAAAATAAACAATGAAACATGTGGAACATTTCTCTGAAAATAGGGCTGAAAGAAGTTTATGCTCATTAGCTGGCATGACTTAAAATAACAGCAACTGATAACTGTTGCATCTGAGCTTGTTGGGTGTAGGCTGAACTAATTAGTCGTCTCTGCAGGGGGACAGAGTCAGCTTAATCACCTTCTACATATCAGCTAAAATAAATGATGAAGCACATGGAAAATCTGAAAGGCGCTTAGTTATTTCATAAAAATAAACAAACACTGCCGTGCTTCACTGTTATATTGGTTTACTCTAACTATCCAGCAGAAAGCCTGGAACCTCCATGTACGTTTTGAAGCCCAGCTCTATCATAAATTGTCTGCAATCAACCGGTTTCCTTAGATAGAAAACTTTGAATCAATTTGACTGTATGATCTGCTTGAATTGTAAAGTGCCTTGAGATGAAATGTTGTGAATTGACATTATAGAAATAAACTGAATTGAATTGAATCTGGTCAAATTTGCACAGATTCAGACTCTTTTTATCCAGCTGTTACTTCTTTTTCTTTATGGTTTGTTTCTCTTACGGATGGTCCTCATTACAACTAGTGTTGCACCGATAACGATACCAGTATCGGGCAGGGCATCGGTGAGTACCAACAAATAGGGCACCGATACCAATTTGAGAGCCAGAAGTTTATTCAACTATTGTCACCCATTCCAGGTGGGCAATAAAAAGTTCTACTGGATTTACTTTGTATAAGTCTTTTTCCTGCTTCACAAAGGTAGGCAGCAGCTTGACAAAGCCACGATGGCAATTATTTTACATCCAAGTAGTATGCAGTTCTTCATATATGCACACACACACATCAATTTCAAATAGATGGTATCGGTATCGGCCAGTACTGCACATCCAGGTATCGGGTTTTAGGACCAAAAAATGGCATCGGGGCAACACTAATTACAACCGAAAGTGGATAATGGAATGAACTGCGGACGTTATTGCCTGTTTTAAACTCCTCCCCCCGAAGACATGTTTTCAGTTAGAGGTAAAAGGCTTAAGGCTGACAAGTTTGTCCCATTTCGGCTCGTCTGATCAAAAATGGCGATGCAATATGGCCAATATGGCATT
>NW_015151233.1:47055-56218 GCF_000732505.1 Cyprinodon variegatus | reverse complement strand
AGAGAGAGAGAGAGAAATATATCTCTCTATATAGAGAGAGATATATATATCTCGCTATATATATATACTGTATATATATATAGATATATATATATATTTTTTTAACGGTTTTATGCTTTTTGATACTTTGGTACAATTAAAGTGGGTGACTAAGCACTTTTAAGGAATGGGGCACCACTTCTTACTTTAAGTGAAGAATGATCAGTGTTGCAAAATACAGAGTATTTTTGATCACCTTGTGGCCACAATTCGGTATGTCTTGGTTTGGTTCCAAAATGACTGCACTGATGAGCAAAGTAGTACATAATTCATAAATAAGTTTGGTTTAGAAAAACTTGACTGGCCTACATCGAGACCTTGCTTCAACCACACAGAACACCCTTGGGATAAATTAGGGTAAAGGTTTATTGGCCAAAACCTGTCTGACCGCACAAATGCTTTTCTGAAACAATGTACAAAAAATTCAAATTAACATAACCTTAAACCCAATGGAGACCATTCCCAGCTAAGTTAAAGCTACTACAGCTAAAAGCATGGGACATCATCATGTTAACCATTTTGGATTCAGAATGAGATCTTTTTCAAGATCTTTTCTCATGTGCTATATAATTAGAGACAATATTGGTGTATGATGCAAAAACTTGAGAACTAAACCCATTTTTTCCTTTTTTTTTTATACGTTTTACCTGTGTTAAAGTAGTGATAACAATATCTCAGAAGTATTATCGAGGCTTGTTTTTTTATTATTTCATTATAATTTCACTCAGCCATGTCTCCACTCAATTTGTATTCATTGCCTAATCCCAGCCTCCTTTATTTATTTACTTAGAAGGCTGGATCACATCCTGACTTATTTACAGTCAACCTATCTTTATCTGTCTTGCACAGGAGAATTTTATGCTTGACAAAGGGCAGTACATCAACACAATACAACAATATAAAAAAGTCAGCACTAATGCATGCATGTTAAAACAATATAAATCTGTTCATTCTAAAAATCCTGAAAGACCTTTTAGCATTTATCGGTTTCTGCTCATCTCCTGGTGGTTTAGTTTACTTATCTGGATCTTTTACAGCTGAGTCTGCTAGGACTGAATATCTAAGACTCATTCATTAAATCCCAGTTCTGTTTGTCCTTCACCTCATCAAACCAAACGTAGCATAGTAGGGTTAAATATAACTGTTTGCATTTGTCATGGCTAATATGCATCATGTTGCAAAAGTTGTATTTCTGTTGTATTTTCTTCTAAAATAAGAAAACTCACACAAATTCCAGACGGCCCGATTGATACTTAGAGCTGCAATGTCAGCATTGTTTAAAAAATAAAAGTGTTTTTTTTTTTTTTTGGACATCTACAATAAGAATTGATTTATTGTCTTGTTTATGATTCTTTTTTTTATCTACTTTTTGTCTGTCAGTAACATTCTGCTGTTGCTGTAAATCAGTTTACCATTTAATCTAATACTGTAAATGTTTTGTATCTCTCTTTTCCTCCTGCATGTGTTTCTCTGCTAACTTGCTACTGTTTGACACTCTGTTAGTGCTTAACTTCAGTTCCACATGCTTCAAACAGCTAATAATTTCTTTCAGCTACATTGTTCAAGTGACATCTATATCTTGGAAGGAAACCCAGTGAAACCTTTTGCTTCTTCGGGGCTCTGCCACTACATAGCACTTTAGCCGAGTGTCCAGGTGATGCAGTCGTTGGGAGGAATTTGCCGACACATACCCTGCACACAAGGCCCCCTGCACATGGATTCTATAACTAGTTTGTGACTATTATTATGATTTTCAGGGGGAAAAAACTAAAACTTATTTTATTTGATTTAGGGTCTACAACCTTAAATTAAATCGCAGACATGTCACACCTTCGTTTATTTTACTTTATTTAATCTCACTCAGACATTGGCAGTTCTTGACATGCTCCTGTTATGGCCCCTATATTGATGACATAATATTAAATAAATTTATGATGATGATGATGATGATGATGATGATGATGATGATGATGATGATGATGATGATGATGATGATGATGATGATGATTGGTTTATTGGATCAATTTCAGTTTTTACCTGTGGAGTTTTACTTTAATGCTGATTTTAATATTAGGGTGTTACACTTTTAGCTTTGGCTGCATTGAAATCGTGGTTCTTATCTGAAGTGTCAGGGTCTGGAACCTGCAACTTCACAGCAGCGAGGGGTTCGTTCATTATGTGGCTAACTTAAATTTCTACTTCATTCTTTTGTTCTTTGCCTTAATAAACACAAAAAAAAACATCACACTGGCCCCATCCTGACCTCCCTAGTACATATGGTCTAGAACCATCACTGTACTCATATTATAGATTTGGGATTTGATCATCCTAAACTATATAGTAAAAATGTAGGTTCTTTTCAATAATTATAAAAATGTAATATTTATTTCCCTTCTTATTCTAGCAAACCTGACATTGTGTATTGTACAAAGGTGGCATCTTTAAAGAAGCCGTACAAGCCTGAAATAAAAATTTAATAAGCACCCATTTACATCAATAACCACACCAACTTCATGGCAAAAATGTCAGCACTAGATGAATAAAGAAAATATATTTCAAAGTTGTTAAAGAAATGTTATTCTTAAAGAAAGATAAAGAAAGATCTGCATTTACTATAAACATTTCTTTAAAAAAATAAATTTAGTGTCTGGGTGTGATCTATAACAAAGAGTGCACATTATTGTCTATAAAAAAAAAAAGAAGAAATCTCCATGAATAAGTTATTACGATAATTTCAATCACAGCCTTGTTTTTAACTTTTTGTTTGAATATTCAGTCATGTGTGCAAATTTCACTCCTAGTGTCACTCAAGCATGTAATAGGGAAAATGTTTTTATGGGAATGGCCTTTTGCAGATTAAAAAACATATTCCCTGTTAGGTTTTCACGATTAATAAGATCACAATATTTGCTGCATAACTTAAAAACCTCCCTAATTGCCATTTTTATTTATGTTTTTGTAGTCCAACACTCAGGATCCTGAAGCTACAAGTGGATAAGTGAAATATCCTGTTTGGTGTATCAGCCAATCTTGTTCATTACACTGTACCCCAGTTATCGTGCCATGAGATAAATTTATCTCTAGTATCAAACTACAAAAAATTGCCATACAACCAGCTGATTTTAAGATGTATGTTTGATGTTCTTGCCATAATAATAGTCATAATGTAAATATGAATGACCCAAAGTGGGTTTTAAATTGAAATTAGTTTCTAATTTGAGCCTAACAATCAGCTGACGTATATTGATGTTTGTATTGATATAACGGTAAATATTTCCTGGATAGCAGTGACCGCTGCTGCTCTCTGAAACAAGGCAGGCTCGATAGTGTTAATTAAAGCCATATGTACGGTAACATGTTGAAACACTTCAAACACATCAATACAACTGGTGAAAATAGCTGCTGCAATGCTCTCTGATATAGTTAACTCCAGAAACCATGACAAGAGTTCAGCACAAGACGACTGTTCTGACTGGATGATCACTTTTCCTGCTCGACTCAGGAAAACCTTCTTACTGTCTGGCCACTGTCAGTCAAACATCCTTAAGTATGTTGGCCAATCAGTATCGAGCAGCCAGCTGCATGAGCTGCCCCTGCTCAATTAACCCCCTACGAGGTCTAGACTCACTGGAAGAGATGTCTTTTGGTGTGTTATTCAATCAGGGCTCTACTTTCTCGCTGTTTACATTGATATACTGAGGCTCCGACCTCAACAGCAATTTCACATTGAGGCTGACAGCCAGAGTCCTGCTGCTCCAGAGCGGAGGGGAGATTGCATCTGAGAGCAGAATAAACAGCTGATTAATGTGCAACATAGTTATTAAATCAGCCGCATTATAGCATATATTTAATGCAGTTTAATGACTTAAATTAAAAAAATTTGACAATGCTTATTTTACCAATAATTTCACAACTTTTTCAGGAGAGGTTTACCCTGCCGAGTATTCTATGAGAAATCCCCACTGCTGGATTGTCTTGCAACCTTCACTTCAGAAAGTTTTGTCTGCAACCTCAACAGTTGTATTTTAAAGAGTTGGTAGGATATTTTATCTATGGTCCATTTGTTCTCAGTAGAATTAAAAAAGTCTTTGTTACAACATATTTGAGCTTTTTTCTGTTTGATCATTCTATTTACCCTGTTTGATTAGATGTGTGTTGACTGTGTTCATTTTGACAAGCTTTCCCCTTGGCTTGAGCAACTGCTCCCAAAAGCATCTGTGCATGTGTGTACAGGTAATCATAGTCAGCCCTGGTGCAATTTCAAAATCCTGTTCATTCTCAGGCTATAGCCATCATCCATTGTTCATTTGTACGATAGCACTGCTGACCTATACGATTAGATCAAAACAGCCCCAGCATTCATGAGCTGCACCACTGTGAGTCCTGTCTATATGATCTGCTGAATCAACTGGGCACTCAAACAAGGACACAGCATTGGATAGAACTGGAGCACTGAATAGTATCATTACCACAGAAGCCTGTTTCCAAAACATGCATCAAGTTAGTCACTTCTACCTAGAAGTCCTATGGAAAGCCCCAATTTCCTATATATTTGACAAAAAGCATTATTTTCACCTCTTTATTCCAATAAATAAAAGAATATAAATAAAAAACATTGAAGGTCTGAAAGGTGATGGTTTGCCATTGTCAAAAAAAAGAGTAGTTTCAGATTTATTAATTTGAAACTGTTAGAAATCATGTTTGTGTGGGTTGTGCTTTTGTTTGTTTTTTCCCTCCACCACCAGGTGGCGCCTGGTTCTTGTTGGCCTCCTCACACACCTGCGGATGGTTACCTCATTAACGGAGAACTCTTAAGCTGCTGACTGCCACTACCTCGACGCCAGAGTGTTTGCCAGTGTTGGGTACTCTAGCCAAGCTGAGTTTTGCTGAGTCAAACTGAGTTTTGTTACCTGAGTCTAATCTTGTTGTTTTTGTCTTTGCCTCTCAGCAGGAAGTCATCCTGCAAACTGGATGTTTTGGACCTTCTTCCCCCTGGAAGGATTCTCTGAGCATCAAACTGAGCTGAGGATTCAAACTGGTGGTTTGGATCTACTTTTCCCCAAGGACTGTTTGGGCTTCTCTCTGAGCAGGGGATTCATCTCCACAAGAAACCGTTCAAGAACCGCAGGAAATCTAAGTGGCAGTCAGCTCCTTCGTTCCTCAAGGAAACACCTCAGCCTGGTTAAATCCTGTCCGCCCTCCAATTAACAAGTCTATTACTGGAACAACCCACACTGACTGGATTCAAGGAAAGACACCTTTTTCTGGAAACATGAGTCCTGTTGCCTTTATTCCCTTCTTCAAATCAAAGACTCAAATTTCCCTCTGAGCCTGAACTAACCGCAGAACCTTCCCCTTCACTTTTCAGTCCCGGTTCGACAGTGTTCAGAGCAGCACTGGACTCCTCTCTACCAACTCACAATAAAACCTGTTAAACTTTTCCCTGGTCTCTCTGTTTGGTTTTCTGCATGTGGGTCAAATCTTTAGATAAAATCATGACAGAAACTTTCTTTAATCAGTTTTAAAAGGGTTGAGTTATTTCCAAAATATTTGATTTCTCTACAAGATATAAAATTATTTTAAATAAAATTCTGTCAGCTATCAATATTTATAAAATGTCATAATGCTTAAGATATGATGAATAGTGACTAACACTTGTAGTTCAGAGTAAAAAAAAAGAGTTTTAAGACTATTTAGTGTTACAGTGTCAGGTTTCTCAGTGGTTCGTAAGGAACTTTTATTTTGAAGGATTTGTTAACATATTAACTATTTCATATTTGTTGAGAAAGACGGGGGTAAAGCTTAAAATTATTGGATTATTAATGGAGCTGGTTTAAATTTCAGGTTTTTTTTTACCCATTTAGAAAAAAATCCTGAATCTTTAATTGTTTGTTATTAACAGAGAATCAAAAACATGATTTGACTTCATCAGGTCACTGTGTTCATGCAAGAGTCCACTCAGGCCAGGTTTCTGGAGCACAGCCTGTACACATACAGGATGACTGAAGATGGCAATTGAGCCTCCTTATCCACAGGAAAACAAGTCCTGATCTGACACATCCTTGTGTCTGATAAAACTAAAATTGAAGTATTGACAATTGAAGCTTGACAATTCTATTGCAGTTGTTAAGTACGGCAGTGGCTTTTCATGTTATCATGCAGGGTGTTCCAAAAGGAAAATTAAAAACAATCCACTCAACATGTTTAAACAAGTTTGATGACGTTTTCGGTTTTACGCAGTAGCCCAACAAAGCCTTGTTTTATATAAAACCTTGACCTCAACGCTATTCCTGACATTTTGAAAAAGCTTCCTGGATGGGAACGAAACATCTTCGAACTTGGAAACAATGACTTGGATGACGGAGATCCTTCACCAGCATTTATCAGGGTGTTCTGCTTAGCGGGAACTGATGCACCTTACATCCGCCTTTTCCGCACTATAACCCACTACTTTTTTCCCCTGCTTTGAACCATGCTGCTTATACTAAGATGTGGCTTTTAAATTTTACCTAACTGTCAGGAGATGGAAGTCAAGTTGGAAATCTAAGGGGGGACAGGTCAGTAGGTATGTGCGGCTGATATATGTATGTTTAAAGTTTTTTAAAAAACATTGTGGACATGGCTTACAGTGAGGTGGTTCTATAGGAAAATGTGGTAGATCGATGGCATCATCCAGGCCGAGAGTACTTACAGTAGTGAAAACAAGTCATTCTGATAATCCTAAAAATGACCTAAAAATGGGAGAGTAAATGAGGCAGAAAAAAGTTTGCTATATTCAGTGTAAGTAAATACCTTTTTCTAAATATATTCAGCTCTATTTTCCACACCTGCATTCACCTACAAACACATGTATTCAGAAGCAAAGTGAGTGCATAAAAGTAGGCTTACAACATTCAACATCAACATAACATAATGTTCTGCTAAAAGTTGAGTCTGTAAAATAATCACATGGCCAATAGGCCAGACAATATTGGTGGTTTACTTACTTATTTTCTGTGTAATACAAAAATGCATCAATGTTTTCATGGTTCCATTTATTGTTACTTACTGTTAGTATGATAATTACAAATAGCTCTGATTTCTTTTTACATTTAACACTTGATTTTATCAAATATTTATATTTTGTCAAATAAATTATCTAAATATCCAAAAAATCAGGATACAGCAAAAAGAGAGCAAGACACACTTATCCAGTTTATTCTTATTCTATTTAAAGATCTTTTAGTTATCAGGCTCCTTGCCCTCAAACCAACTACCAGTTTAAGTCGTTGAGGCGGACACTCAGGCTAAAAACATTCTCTTTGATAATGTTTATAGTTAGAGTGGCTCCGGTTATCCTGATCTTTCTCTATAGTTATGCTGCTATAAGCTTAAGCTGCTGGAGGACATAGAAATTACTTTTTTCATTCTATCTCTATTCTCCCATTCTGCAGTATTTTTCAGTTCAACCACTAAATCTTGGTTCTCTCAGCTTTTTCTCCTCATCTTCATCTGGTCTGTTCCTGTTTTGCCGTAGCACCATCCTGGATGGAAATATCAGTTTGGCTGCTGCTATCAATAATTATAATTATGGATAATGGAGTTGGGTATGTCTTTCAGTCTGTTCTCTCTTTCATCCCTTTGGGCATTAAAAAATGGCTGAGAATTGATCTGCCTAAAATGAGGCAGATGAACTGTTTCTTTCTTTGTTGACAGAGCCACATATGGAACTAGTGTAATCCAACCTTTTATAATATAACAAGTGTTTATGGATCAGTGCTGTTATGTTCTCTTTTTTCAGTCTGCTTCTGTTCCTTGAATACCCAGTCAGCCTCAGCAGAAGGCCGCTCACACTGAATCCGGTACAAAAATCCTCCTGAAGCCTCATGAAGTGAGAAGTCTATATTTACAGAAATCTGTCTGTATAATGTCGGCTGCCTATTTAATGTTCAAAATGTTTGTAGATTACCTTTCTTACCAACATACCTGATATTCTCAATTTCATCAAACATCTGCAGCTGGCAGACACTTGAGAATCGTGACTTCTAAGTTTAGTTCATCCTGGAGTGGAAAGCATACACACAATCCTAGCACACTTCGTACTTCATGTTGTTTTGCCCCAATTACTGTGTGTTGAGTTTCACTCTTTAAAATATAGAGGTTTAATCATTAAGGACCTTTGCACCTCTCTTGCAGGTCCATTAATAATAATAACAGGTAATAATAACTTTCCACAGTCTAAACAAAACAGCTGTGTGAAAATATTTAAGATGGAGAGCTTCATGGGGAGCAGCAGCACGTTGTGTAATGACTGGGTCCCTTAAGGTCATGGGCTAATAGATGACTTAGGTGGGTTGCACGCATTTGCAAAGCAAAAGTCAGATTGAGAGTTATGTCATCGTGCAGAAGAGTATAAGATATTTAATAGACAAGGTGAAGAAAGTAAAAAGCACAATATATTTTGAAGTAGAGACTGATAATACAAAGGTATCTTCATTGAGATACTTTCATCACAAGAAAGCTTAAAGTCTCATTTTCTTGCAAGCAGCACTCATTACCTCGGGTATTCAGAGAAATTTGAAACAGATGTGTTTTTAGATGTAATTCACCATAATAAATCAAGACAACAGTCATCATTATAAAAAAGGGAGCAGACAAAGACATTTCGTAGAAAACAATAAACAATGGATATGTAAAATTGAAAGGACTGGATGAAGCACTTGGAAATGCATACAGAAAGATCCTTCGACTGTCAGCAGAAAGCAAACAGAGCTCAGGCATTACATTCAAAATCCCATAACAGGCAAACACATTGTGAGAAAAATAAATAAGAAAAAAAGGCGTTTATTTCAATGTTGTTTGTTTTTTTTCAAATCATTTTCAACAAAAAGTTGATCAGACCTCCAGATTGCATCGAAGCTGAAGTATACTTGCTTATATGCAAGAAAAAGATATATAAGTGACTTTGAAGCTGAGAATATAGTGTATAGTGTTTGGGATCGAATTAAAAAGGAAAAGGGAAAACTGGTAGGACAGTGCTTACTCTATTTGTGTCAATACTGAATTATAATTTAAACATTATTAATGTTTTTGTTTTGTTTTTTTGGGGAGGCTGTGAAATAAAAACAAACGATGCCTTTGTAAC
>NW_015151233.1:41071-46595 GCF_000732505.1 Cyprinodon variegatus | reverse complement strand
AAATAAAACAGTTAAAAGTTGTTTTTTTTGTGTGTTTTTTTAAAAGCACAATAAAAATTATTTATTTTATCCTGTACCAGCAACACCAAAGTACCTTTTAACAAACTCTTTAAACTAGGGCTGAAACAATTAATTGGATTGATTATGCTTAATCGATTATTGAAATACTCGTCAACTAATTTCCTAATTCATTAATCATTAACTGGAGTATAGAGACTGTAAGACATGCCTTTAGCTGAAAAAACCACCTACTTGAAGCAGTAAATACATCAAAATTGCAAAAAGAAACATAAATATTTTGAATTCAAAATAAAATTCAAAATATTTGTGCAAAAGGTGTGCATTAATATGTTCTACCCAGAACTCATCAAGTGCAAAAGTTTTAGTTTGACCTGGTTTGATTCTGTAAAAAATCTCTTTTAAGGATCCTTTTGCTATCTGATTATTAGTCAATGGATGGAAAAAATAATCGATAGATTAATCAATTAGCAGAGTTATTGTTACTTCCAGCCCTGCTTTAAATGCTTCTACTTGTGTTGGCTGAATTTTGTGTCTCCATATTATGTTCAGGCATTTCCCGCTCAACCTTGTGCTCTTGTGCTCCTTGTTGACCATATTTGTTGATTTTTAACTCATCGAGACTTCACCTCTTTCCTCATCTGTCTGTCCTTATCCCTGCTCACAAACTTTTGTTATTTGTGGTTAGAAAACCTTATCTGGGCTAAGTCTGGATATCAGATGTTGGATCTGGGTCATCTTGGTATCAGTTGTTTCTACGGTATTTATGTGCTCTAAATTAGTTTGCTGTCCACCAAAGTGCCCATTCAGACTACATCACCTGGTCAGCAGATGCCACAATAAAAGACCCCTGAATCACCTATTTGCTGACCCCTTTAGACATCCGATGTCCAAGTTCTGTTATCTCTTGCTAAGCCAATCCAATTGTTTTCTGATAAAACCTATTTAGCTATTAAAAAAGTTCTGTTTAGATCAGAACCAGGCAGAGTGAGACATTGGTTTAACCGTATTTCTGTCTGTTTCAAGATTGCAAGAATAAAGAAGCACTATTGAGATGACATCTTGATGGATTATCACTGCTCTCCTTTGTTAAATGAACTCATTGATCACAGTTAATTTTTATTTTCCATTTAGATGTCCAATTTATCCCATTATTATGTTCTCTGCTTTTTCCTACTCATACTAGACATTTATGTTGAGACCCTTACGATCCCACACTCTCTCTCCATCACTCCTTATGATCTTATTTTTTCGTATCACACTTAGATTTTTCATCTCTTTTTTTGTGATCCCTATTATTAAATTTTGTCCCACCAATCGTATTCTTCTGGGTAAGGCATGTGCTTATTCATCCTACCCATCGTCTTCACCCTCTTTATGAGTCTTCTTTATCATAATCATTCTTGTTATTGATTTATATTACCCATTAACTTCCTCATCACTTTTTACATCCCTTTTTCTAGCTCTCTATTCTACTAATCCCTCTGTTCGATCAGATTTCATCTAAACCATCCTTTTAAATCCTAATAACCCTGATCATGTTTCCTAATTAACCCTTTTATTGCAGGTTTAATATATTATCTTGTCTTTTTTAATAATCTTTAATAATTTTGCAAAGTAGTAGAAAACGAAAAACAAAAAGCTCATCTTTAAATCTAATATGTGGCACTTATTTTTCATTTAACAACCGTTAGCCAGCTCATTATGCTGTCATCTCTCTTGGGGTGGCTCCCAAGTTAGTGATGTCATTCGCCCACTGAGAAAACTCCCACTCTGACTCCCCAGATGAAGCTTAGTCTTTCTATTCCCTCTCCATTTGATTAGATCAGTGAACTCACATTCTTGTCAATAATCCATGTTATCTGAATGTCTGCATTTTTTAATGTTCTCTAAAAATGACTTTAAAAGAATAAGTTTTTGCCTTGTTAACCTTTGCTCTGCTTATACTTCAAAGTTTCCATGGAGATGCATGTCTGGCGTTTATTACTGTATCAGTTTATTTTTATAGTGCAACTACATAGAACAACACACATTTCGTGGGCAAAATTTAATCAGGTTCATTTATTTTCTGCAAACACAATGGCTACAAAGCATGACTGTAGAATATCATAGAAAAAATATAATATAAACACTGAAAAAAACATAGAAAAATGTCAAATTCATATAGAATAGTGCAATAAGAATGTTGTTCAGTTCACTAAAATATATGGTGTGCATGATGATTAATCTGGCTTTGAATTTTGATTTCATAGGTTCAGGTTTAAATTCCTACAATATGTTTTTTTAATTATTTCTTCTATAAAAAAAGATTTTTATTTTTTATCATTAAACAGAAGCAGAACCTTACTTGAAATTTGAAAAAAAAAAAAAAAGCCATTATCAAGAGCAGCTTGAGTTTCAGGCCTTTTACATTTAAAAAAAAACTGTCAAAATAAACATCAGTATAACTACCAGCAGGAGGTCCAAAAACATCTAACTCCGCATCATTAACAGGATATTTTTGCACACCACATATATTTTGACCTGTCACAGCAAGAGGGAATCAGGCATAATGAACATTAACAATAAATTTGCTCTACTTTAACATTAAGTATGTGATGACGGCATTATAGAGAATAGGCACAATATCAGAACCAAGAAAATCCAAAGCTGCTAATTAATGTTATTATGTCCCACCGGCGATTTCCTTCCTGTGACAGGTCAAGCTTTCAACGGGGAGAAGGGAGGCCATTAGGGATAATCATTCAGCACACACAAAGCTGTTTCTGCGTCATGGAGGGAAACTGAAACTGCACTTTTTAAATGACAATTTCTTTGAAGACTTTTCAGATGTAGTTAGAAGGATCAATACCAATGTAATTTGTTTTTCAACTTAATCTAGTCAGCGATACAATGCTAACAGCATTTGGAAATCCTGAAGCTGAGGAGACTCTAGCACTGAAAAAGCCATTTGGGTGAATTGACCCTGTTTTTAAATGTTACATCCTGATATATAAAGGATTGTAAAGGTGAAAGAACACATACAGGACATCCTTCCATCCTTCTTTCCATCCAGAGTTTGTAAGTTGATATCACAGTTTAATGTTTTTTCCAAACCTGCTGTTGAAATCTTGATCATTTTTGTAGTTTGTTTTTTATTACCTTTGAAGTCCCAAAACCAAATTTGGGAAACACTAAGCAACAGTAATCAGCAGGGAGATATATGCAGTCTAAATTCCATTATAATTTAACTAGTCGTTCTTCAGCAGTTGTTTTTCAGGCTTTCTAAGTCTCTCAGTTATTTGCTCTGGTTCTGTTTCTCATACAGGCCTCGAATCATGGCTATAAAAGTATAAAAAGTAGGAATATTTCAATTAGGGTGCATAGCAGGGTATTTTTACAAGTTGTCCTGGAGTCAACATAGGAAACATGGTGTTATGTTTTGCAAAACCCTATCCCTTTCTTTTCAGCAGGGAGGCTCCTTTTTACCGCAAAATTTAATAAAAAATTCTAAGTAATGTACAAATTATTTTCTAATAAAATAAATCTGTGTTTTTCCTTGTTGTTTTTTTTTTTACCACTATCCCAACCGTGGTTTTAAAAACTCTGGCCCTGAATTGTCAAAATTACTAGGCTTAGAGCACTCAGGGCAACAACAAAACAATCAACAACAAAAAAGAAAAGCAGGCATATAGTTTACAGTATTTTTGATTTTTGTATCACTTTGCACTAGTATTTTATGGTATTCTTGGCAACTAAACTTTAAAAAAGAAATATCTTGTCTAGCATGAATCATATTAAGAAAATGTTTTGTAATATTTTTGTATGAGAGAGACACACATTAGTTTGCTGCTGGTTTTTTTTCTGCCTTTGTGTGAGCTATGCCTCAGGCTATTGACAATACACAGGTTGTGTTGCTGGGAGAGAGCTGAAGTTGAAACATCAGTAGCTGAATAAGGAACAATCCATGCAAAGTGTTCAAAAGTAAGTAGAACAGCTTTTTCTGGAAGCACACTAAAGTATGTAGTTAGCCAAGCCACTGTATATACAGGTGATATCCAAAGAGACTTTATACGCTAATGTAAGGCTAACATTTCAGCAAACATTCGAGGAGTTAACAGGAGCAAAATGGAAATTCAACTCTATTTGGGAAGATAAAAGATGCCTTTAGAAAAATGGATGAAATAAGATGAAGCTGTGAATTCAGTAAAGGTAGTGTTGTGCTATATTCCATGATCGTGGGTTTGGACATTGGGCACCAGTGTCCATGTTTGATCTTGACATGATGACCAGAGAAGAGGATGCAGTTTTGGCTCATGGACCACCTGTGAGACCTCTCTTCTCTACTCTGCTCCCGCCTTTACAGCCATCTGGCTCCACAAGGCAACCCGCTCCTACAGGTGTGACTTGCCACCCTCCTCTGTGCTGAGAACAGTAAAGACCACAGCACACAGAATTTAATCTGTTTTATCCTTTCTTTCGTTTTACAACTTGAGAAATGATGAAGGTCGAACAACAGCATCATGAAGGTGTTAGGAAATTTTGTTTGGAATGCATATATTTGTGTATCAGGGTCAGACTTTCCTGCCAGACCAGCCTTATCCAGACTCAAAACTTCTGCAGAAAATGAACTGTTATATGATAAGTTAAGGTCAGCTCCAGCCAGACATTGAAAAGTTGATGTTGCATAAAAACACATACTAACCAAACACTGTTATGGGAAGAATCTCTCAGTGAGGATTAAAGTTTTTGCAGGGTGAGAATAAAAACATTCCTAACAGAATGACAGTGGGTTTGTTTTGACCAACAGTCAATAAAAAGCTAATATACCAAAGAAGGGAAGGAATTAAATATTCATAAGAGACCAGTGAGAAGTTAGTATGCGGGCTTCCTTGTCTGTCTGTTGCAGCCTGGCAGACAACATTAAGAACAGAGATAGATAGAGAACATCTACCTCATGCAAAGTTCATACACATAATCCCCAAACTCTAGACAGACACATTTAATAAGGCAAACTTTGAACAGTCATGTGATGTTAGCTAGAAATAACATCTTTTCTCTGCACTGAACCTGCAGCCATCCTCTCTGAATGACCTTCCAATCTGCTACAAACTGAACTGTACTAAATAAAAGCATATATTCATAATCATCCCTATTATCCTCAGTAAAATGAGATTTAGCTCCATCGTGTTTTCTTTGTCTTTATACAAAAGAGCAAAAAAAAGATCTATTCATATTCAGCAGGGTAAAGCAGGCTTTCTGATAATTACTATTGAAACACAGTTCTCAGCTTTATTCCCTATTTTTAATTCTTCATTTCTGTCTCTTTCAGATCTTTCTTTGCAGACAAATGCTCTGCAGAAGCAACACAAAAAATGTTTTTTTTTTTTTTTTTTTTTATCGACAGATCTGGTGAACGTGTAGCACAAACTGAGCAGATAGAATAGAAGCATTGTGTTCTAAATTGTTGCCTTGTTCAGTGTGTGAAGAATTATAAACAGAACATGTTAACAAGAAATACCGTCTC